>NW_026555348.1:57500-62500 GCF_029017545.1 Prosopis cineraria
AGAGAACAGCTCCATCCAGAGAGCAGCGCTTTGCGGCGAGCGCTACTTTATTCCGATTTTACTGTTCTTGAAAGGCCCCGGGCACCGAAAGACTAGCTCCCCGATCGCCGGAGCTTCAAAATACAGGGCGTGTAGCAAGCAGTCGTACCAAGGGGATCGCTTCTTCACTTCGATTCAAACGGCGTAACGACCCAGTCGTACCTTGGAAACATGCTAGTCCACGGCGGATAGCAATAATCCGCGTCCCAGGCGATCCGGCCCTCTCGAAGGAACCGGCAGGGAGCTACCCGTAGCGAGCGTCCGGACTAGCTAGCCTGATTTACCAGCCATCGAGCAGTCGACAGACCTCGATGTCAAGTTTCATGGCCATCAAAGAATTCCTCTTGGTGATGGGTTTCTTTCTAGGGCTTGCTTCGGATGTTATTGCCTTTGCCCCCAAGCTTGCTCTCTAATCCCACTGATTGGATTGAACTGAGACTGGTACTAGAATCGAATAGATTGTTGTTGCCAGTCATGTTTCGATGAGATGCTGCTTTGGCAAGCTGGAATGCTTGCCCTACTTGAACTAACAACCATAAAGCAGAGACCTAGAGAGGAATTAGTACCACAGACGGGCTACTAAGGCTGAGAGAGGAGAGGAAGCACCGCCCCTTCATCCTAGGTGGGTTCGAAAGAGAAAACGGATGAATGGAGGACTCTTGCGACCTAGGTATTGAAGGAGATGTTTCGATCACTCTTTACTTAAGCTAGGAGGCTTAGTGAAAAGGAAAGCAAAAGCCCGGTCTTAGAAATCGATTGGTATATTGGCAACCAACTCAGGAGTAGTTCCGTCGGAGATCGCAGTCTCAATCCTAAAGTGAACAGAGGATTTGGCGCAGCTTGTCCAAAGAACGTATAGATTAGTTCGAGTAGAGGGGAAAAGCCTTGATTATGCAAATATTGGTCTGACCACAAATAATGGATGAATCAAGAGACCGAAAGATTTCAGACTTGGAGGATCGGCTCCGAACCATTGAGGGGGCGAAGCATTTAGGCCCTGTTTTACCTACTGAGATTTGTCTGGTACCGGATTTGGTTGTATCTAAGGATTTCAGGGTACCAGACTTTTCAAAGTATAATGGGACCTCGTGCCCTCGAGCTCACCTGGTAAAGTATGTGCACAAGATGGCTGAGGTTGCTCATGACGATAAGCTCTAATTATTTTATTAATCTGTTCCAAGCCCCTATCAGCCAAGCCCCTTTCCAGAAAAGGCTGATAGGGGCTTCTGCTGATTGGTACGGACGTCAAAACAAGGAAACAGTCAAAACTTGGAAAGACCTGGCAGAGGCGTTTTTGGATCAGTATAGCTTCAATATAGCACAGGCTCCGGATCGCACAGATTTGCGGAACATGGAGAAGAAGAACAGCGAAACGTTCAAGGAATACGCTCAGGGCGAGTACTGGCTTCGCAAATTCATCCCCGGAAAAAGAAATGGCTTCCTTCTTCATAGATACCTTGAAACCTCCGTACCTTGGGTTCTTTGTGGGAAGTGCGACCACCAATTTCGCTGACCTGGTAACTATCGGAGAAAGGGTGGAGCAATGTATAAAAAAAGGGTTGCTATCCGAGCCAGCTCCATTAGCAAGCTATGGCAAGAAAAGTGCTAGTGCTGGTCAAAAGACGGATGGGGACGTTCATGTCATTGCCTCTGCAAGCTATTCTAGTTCTACCCCACAAGGGTATCGACCATCGCGGGCGTCCTACCCCGCCAATCCAAGTTATGCTGCACCAAGGAATGTCATGGCCACTACAATACCGACATACACCCTACCCCCTCCGCAACAACACTCGCCTAATCAACTCCCGCCAGCCCCGCCCGCTAGTCCTCCCAAGTGGCAATGGTGCAGAGATTCCTCTCAATATCGCCGTACGCGAAAAAGCATGGCATCGTCCGAAAAGTACATGGTGGCAGTGTTGATCTATCTTAGCATTCTCATCTTCCAACTTTATTTGAAGTATTGCTCCACCTGCCACAAGAAGTTGTCTAACTCCTTAGCGTCCCTTGCACCGTTGTAGCATTTGGGCTCGCGGATCTTCACTTTTGGCACCTCCCTTGGTGCCGGCCCATTATTGGCCACCGCCTTCTCTAGCACAACGATCTTTGCTTGTTGCTCCGAAATTTCGGCAGTCATGGTAGCCACTACCTCGGCCGTTTGGGCCTTGAGCACCTCCGCTGTGCTCGCCATGTCGCTCTCCAAATCCTTGATTACTTCGGTCATCTCATCTTGATGCCCCTCAAGTGTCTCTACGACCACTTACAGCTGGAACTTAAAGTACAGACTCTCTAAGCAAAGCCACTTGCCGGACTGAAGGAATTCATTCATGAGCTGCTTTCCCGACAGCTAAAAGCCGAAAGCGATAGTACGAGAGAAAGCAGAGATAGACGATACCACTACTAGAGAACAGCAACTTGGCTAGCTGGCTCTCTTTCCTTTTCTTACTTAAACCGCTTACGGAAAGTATAGATTGAACCACTGACCTACGAGCTTATCGCACTAGCCGTAACAGCAACAGGAGTTTGATTCCTCATCCGCATCCTAGCCGGAAAATAAGGAGTTTCTTCGAGCCAGGAAGAGCAAGAGTACCGCCCGAGAAGAACTACCAGAGCAAGAAGGATTGAATTCATGAACTTACCGTAACTTCACTAACGGTTTTTTCTAGCAGTTTTCTTTCTCTTCACGAGAGTACTTCGTTTGTGCTGCTTCCCGTAACCGAAAGTCACTCTCGCTTAACTGACTACGATATGAGTTCTTTCTTCCTTACTCTATCACTTAGCCTTAGTGGGCCTAGCTGACCGGCACGGAAAGGAATTTGTTTCGCTTCGCACCATGATTGACCGAAAGCCACTATGGGTAACTCAACCACCTTAACAATCTCCTCCCCGATCCCTATATCCTATATATATTAATTCCCAACCCATCCTAAGGAACAGCCAGCCCCCTTTCTTTATCTACGGGCTATGGCTCACGAAATGGAACTGTAAATGGTTATCCGAATTGAAATTGGATGCTCTGGATCTGGAAATTGAAGGTATGCTGCTATACGAACTGTAAGAGATGCTAGGCAAGGTGGCGCACATATACATATAAATGGATGACGAGAACTGGCTCTCCATCTAAGCAAGATGGTAGTAGGTGGAAAGCTTCTGGCTCTAGCTTACTCAGCTACAACTACTGTGACTTCCACTGCTGCTACTAAGCTAATAAGATCGGGGAGAGAAAGTGATTAAAGAATGTTAATTTTATTTGATAAGAAAGAAAGGAGCTATGTATATAGCACTCAGATGAGGCTTAGTGAAAAACTAAACAGAACAGATTCAAGTTAGCCGGGCTAATCCAGCTACAAATGAAAGAGTAAAGCGCATTATCTTAATTCCACTTCCAAGTAGATGTGTTACACACAGTGAGATTTGCCAATCCTGTTAGGAATCAATTGAAAAAGAAATTAACAGATATTTCAATTCAATTTAAAATCTTTCACGAGCTCTCTTTCTGTAAAGGTAAAGTAATTCGACTTTCCTTTTTCAGATGCTGCTTATCCGGGCTTGGTGGTAAGGGAATGGGTTAAGCCAGCTCGTGCCTCTCGGTCTTCTGGTGTCCTTTTATTATTTCTTGGCCCGTTGCGCCTGTTTGACCAAACTGGAGCTCATCTGATTCATTCTTCCGTCTACTCATTCGTCAGTATCGTCTTGTCACGAGCTGGGCTCGAACCAGCGCTTTCCAGATGCATGACCCAGATTTCAACCTTTCTGATCGTGACTTTGGTAACCCGGTTCGTCTTCGACTCTTGAATCTTTCCCCGAGATGGCAGTAATGGTCTTTCTTATCGATTACAAGGCAGGCCGGAGGTCGACTACCCAGAAAAAAATGTTTTTTATTATGCTTTATTTACTAGGCTTCTAAATATCTATCAAGACAAATGAGGCAATAGCGGCCTAAGGGAGATGAGAATGGGAGCTTTGAATAAACCTTTCAATGAGCAAAAATATGACATTGAATGCTTGAGTCGCTGATAGGGGAGCCCTTGTCTCTTTTGACTTGAAGACCTTTGCGCTTTCCCTTTGGCGGGCTATTCCTTATTTATGTCCGCGGATTCTCTTTCTTTATCTTCATCCGCCCCTACTCGTCTTTGCCCTGCCATTTCCAGTCATTTACAATGCCAGTGAGAAAATAATAAGGAAGCCGGCTCATCTTTGATTCTAATGTGCCAATTCCTCTCTTCAATGAAAGATTGATCCGTCACTTCCCGAAGAAAAGGACTCCTAGAGTGTGAACCCAGGATCCGAGATGTGGAAACATTTGCCGAATCTACATACGCCGAAGCCTATAAATATATAATCTAAATTGAATATTCTTGCTCCATCCGGAATGAATTTCCCACCTACCTTGGGATAAGTGGTTGCCGGAAGCTTGAGACTTGAATGGTAATGACTTGAACACCCGATTCTGGTATTAATATAACTTAATAAGTTCATTCCGTGAGGTAATCTATACCCGTGCTATAAGGAATATAAAAACGGACTTGTATTTCTCTTTTATAGGATACTGGAAATGAGACTACAGTAAGAGTCCGGGTGTAAGCTCAAGTAGTGGTAGCTCTGTGAATAACTAACTCGATCTTTCATTCCTACCCACTAAGTAAAGGAGTCCAGTCTGAGTAGCTGGATCATCGAAAGACTTCCATTAGTGAATCGTTATAGCATTTTGTATCGATAGCGCTTCTTTTTGAGGAGATTCCGTCTTTGATCCATGCTTGCGATCTCGGTTGTGAAATTTGCATTTTCTGGTAATGGTTTTCTTTTTCTTTAGGGAATGAATGTTGTTCCTTTGTTTCATCGCATAGAAGTTTAGTTTTGCCCAAGTCTGAAGATAGAGATAGATATGAATCATCCGCTGTGGAAGGAGATGCGGCACTTGCCATTTCATCCCTAGCCTTCGTCTCGTATAGGACATTAGTTCA
>NW_026555348.1:67500-72500 GCF_029017545.1 Prosopis cineraria
CAGAGAAAATGGGTAAAAAATTGGAACTTTTGAATATTTCAATAATAAGATCAGAAAAGAAAGATTATGGGGATGGAGGAGGGGAAGCTTCCCATCACTTAGTTCTGAAACAACCTTTTCAAAGGAATGCTGAGAGGGGTCAGCCCTTGTTTTCGCGAAGGTGACAAAATAAAATAAAAAGCAGAATTTCAGGCGGGGCTCTATAACTTATAGATGAGAGCTAATGCCGTGCCCCTTTCTTTCTTTCAGTAGCTGGATTTTCTCTCCATCAATGGCACCAGATATGGCAAGAAGGGGAAAGGAAAAAGAATCTTAATAATATTTTAATATTTCTTTTTGGAAGAAGCATGCATAACCTGAGATCGCTTCGTGAGATCTTTCTTTAGTGGTTTTTTGAAATAGTGCTAATGTTCCGATTGGAGGGAACTACCGGGATTTGACAGATATTGGAGATGCATCAACCGTTCCTACGTCTCTTTCAGGGAGACCTATTCTCTATATCTTTATTCATATCTTATGTCTGCTGGAAAGACCACCTCTTTAGTTCGGTGGGAAGGGTGCTGGCATGATAAGGGTAAGGGGAGGACTACCGTTGAACGCTCCCGATACGATATCTGAATGTTCTCATTACCTTACAGGTTGTTACGAAAGGCATCCAATGCATTTAGTACAGCTGACTTCACACCAACCCAATCGGAAACCAAACCCTCCACCTCCCCTTACCCTCTAAGCTCCTTCCCTGAGTAACTCCTTAGCCCAGTAACAGGTATCTCTCGTGAAACCTTCCCTTGGCTTAGTCTCGCTATCTCCGTCTTCCTTCCCAGCCTTTCGGAACAATAAGTACTGGAATTAGAACTTCACAAATCAATTTCTGTTTTTCAGCCTCCTGAAATAGACCCCTATCTCTGGTAGTGGGGCGGGTTACGCTTGAAACCCATGGTTTGATAGAAATCTTACTTTCCGGTAGACTGAACACTTTCTCTTTATAGACCACCGAGCAGACCCTGTTCCCTTTTTATAAGGGCGGACAATCTCCGTTTGAAGTTTCTAATTTCTTTCTGATTCTCCAGTGTGGAAGGTGCTGAGCCTCCTAAGTTCAGGTCAAATACAAGACTGGATTTGGTTCCCGCTCGTTCGTACTCATGGAGATGGCTTTCCTTTTTAACTGGCACCGAAGCCAAGGGAATGCATTTCAAGAAGAGACAACCAGTACGCCTACTTAGCAATTCCTCGTAAATAAAGATGCCGAAAGTCAGACAATAGATAAAGAGTCTCAGATCATAAGTTGTTCTTTGAAATAGAAAATAGGGACCTTTTTCACCGAGTTCCGGGGGTGGCTTGGATGGTTTGTTTGCCGGGATGACACTCGCTTGGTTTCCCCAAAGCCCCTTGGGGAAGAGAACCCGTCTTAGGCAGCTCCTGCCAATGTAAGATGCCTAAGTAAGGTTGGGGAAAATGAAGAACTCTTGCCAACCCTTTTGACTTTTTTATAAAAAATGTCTGCTAGCACTTTTTGACCGCTTTAGCCTCTTTTCTTCTCTTTCGCTAAGTCCAGGACTCTCTCCTCATCGAGAAGGATGGGTTCCCTCCGGGGCCTTCGGGGGAGTTACACCTCTCTCATACCATACCTCATTTAACTTTCTAAACCACTTTAGAGACAAAGACAGGAAGGAAATAGCGTATGATGACCGGTGAACCTTCACCTTTCAACGAGCTAAACGCTCCCCCGATGTTCTCGTTCTAAACGAGCCTGTTGGAGTTGCTTTTTTTCCCTCCTTCTTAGAACCGGGGGGCCTCGGCCCGGGAAGGGGAGAGTGGCCGAGTGGTCAAAAGCGACAGACTGTAAATCTGTTGAAGTTTTTCTACGTAGGTTCGAATCCTGCCTCTCCCACTTGTTTGTTGTAGACTTCAGAGAAGAGAAAGGAGGCATTCGTCAGCGTAGGAAGGCCCTTTACCTTTAAAGGCGAAGCTCTTTCTTTTTTTTTGTTTTGGCCGTGCCGTGAAGTGAAATTGTATCGTATGTTAGTTAGAGAGGTTGGCGAACTACTATGATCTATAGATTCCCCATCTATATCCAATCCCAACGAGAATAGAAGCGAGTCGCTTCCGGCTTGGCTTGTAGTCGTCGTAGTCTTTTAGCTTATGTAGTGGTCGGCCTTCCTACACGCACGCGCCCGCCAGAATGCCATGCCTCCTTGGTTCTGGACGAAGCCAAGCCGATACATACGATAGGCGAAGGAAAGACCCCCCATTTCATAGCGCCTGGGGAACGCAAGTTTGATCGAGGATTGGAGAGGAGAGGTGGAAGAAAAGGCTCGGGATGGATTTAGGAGTCTTTGTGCGAGCCGTATGCGGTGAGAGTCGCACGTACGGTAACGAGGGGGGTTCGCGTCTATACGTGTAGTGTGGTGGTTGGGCCTACCCACCCTATTTGTTCCATGATCTATGGGTCTACTGGAGCTACCCACTTCGATCAATTAGCCAAGATTTTGACCGGATACGAAATCACTGGTGCTCGATCTAGTGGTATTTTTATGGGGATTCTATCTATCGCTGTAGGATCCCTATTCAAGATCACTGCAGTTCCTTTTCGGGCGGCTGTAGGACGGACGGCCCCCTATAGGTGGTAGGGTAGGGTGGGTGGTACCGCTCAGATTGCGGCCAATCTTCCTAACCGCGCGCGGGCCGGGCTTAGAGCGCGTGAAACTCATCACTATCTCGTAAGGGCGTTGAGACCATAGCATGTTAAACGAAAGCGCCGCTTTCTCTGTAGTGTTGTCACACAGCTGCCCGCCTAGAAGAGCCACTCGCTCTGTAGTGTTGTCACACAAGATAAGCACGCCGCCCGCCAGCTGGCCGGGCGAATCGAAGTTCTCTTCCGGTCAACTGTCCACCCAGTCAAGTGCAAAAAAAAAAACACAGTAGAATCACGCAACGCACGCTGCTGGTGTGCTTCCTGCCCGCGAGGAAAGAAAGAAGAGCGACAAGGTTTAGTTCAGATTTGACTGTTTGCAGCATGGGAGCAGATTACCCAAAAAATCCCTGGGAACAATGAAAAAAAAAAAGATATCTCGGTAACGAAAACTATAGGGGGCTGTATTGGCGAGATCCAACGGTGAACAGCTGCCCAAAAGAAAAACCGCCTGGAAGTCCGAGGACCTTTAGTACCGTACCCTACCCCCGAACCAGCAGCCTTCGCGCCAAGCAAGACCGCCCTTGTCCTTTTCCTTTCTCCATTCCGCCTCCTTCTTTGCTTTGTTCCAATAGAGTCTAAGGCAAAGCAAAAGTGGGTTCGTATGCCTACTTTACCTACTTGACGAAAGGGAACGCACTTTGTTTCGTTTCCGGGTTTATGGCAGTCAGCGTCACGACATAATCAAAAAAAAGGAAGGAGTGACGCTTTGGTTACCGGCAAACGCTTCCAAAGGCGACCCTCTCGAGTTTCCGGCTGTTTCCTAGATTGAAGTAGCCTTTCTTTCGTCGCCCTACTGAAGTACCAAAGGTGCGCTCCGCCCGGTGACTAAGAAAGAAATTGGTTTGCGCTTTTTTTGAAGTGATGAGGTCGCAAAGAGGGAAGTAGGGCTCCTATTGAAACGCTTTCCCTCTCTCCGCGACCAGCTTTCAATACTAGTTGTTACGTTACGCTGCCATTTTTCCAATATCATTGAATAGCATGGCCTGGGGCTAAGGTAACTCAAGTGGGAGAGCCGTGTTATGGGTGACCTTATTGCACGGTTCAGAGAGCACTTGTGTATGTGATGCAAGTGAACGTGTACGAAAAAGCTGTATCTAGGGTGAGTTCTTCGGTTTCCTTTAGAATGAAAGTCGCTATGAAGCCCCTACTACTTATACTTACTTTGTTTGATTAAAAGAACAGCCCCCCTTCTTTCCGACCCGGATTGGAAGAATTGTCCACATACTGAGGTTTTTGGGTCTTCATGAGTAGTTCTTGTCGACGATCCCTTGAAGTTTTCTCTTTTGAGCCGGCTTTCGCCCCTGGGGTTGGGACTCTTTGGACAGGACTAGTTGCTTCGATTCCACTCATGTCAGCACTTCGCTCCTCTCCCAGCAATCAAACGTATGCGCGAGCGCGAAAGCTAACGTTTAGTAAAGGCGTTAGTACGAACAAGCCCGCTACGAATAAAGGCGCCCTAGCGCGAAAGCCCCCACTTAGTTTAAGGCGTTAGTACGCGCAGCCGTTTTCTTGCTGCTTTAGTTTTCTTGCTGCTTTAGTTTTCTTGCCTAGCTTTCTTGCCTAGTTTTCTTGCCCCGTTTTCTTGCTTGCTAGGGAGAGGATTGAAGACGCTCTCCCGAGGGGAAGGAAAACGCTTTCGGAGATCGAGATTTTATTTGTTTTTCATCGAAAACGAAGAAGGCCGAGGATGGCCTACGGTGCGTGTTATCTGAAGGGAACACGCTTTTTCGACCGCGGTGGTATGATTGCCGGGCCCTCTCCTCGTTCCGCCCGCTGGCCTATTGGGATAGCTGCCTTCGGGCTTTGCCTGCCCTTTATATCTCGGCCCGGGAAAGCGCTGGCAACAAAAGAAAGGAAGGGGTCCATGTAGCTGCTGCGTCCGCCCCCTTCTTAGTCAATGGGGCAGCAGGTTCGGCATCTACTAAAAAAGAGAGAATCCACTTGAGATAACCACGCCTCTGCTAGGCAGCGTGTGGAATGGCCAAGAGCGGACCTTTTTGGATATATAATCCAAGTCGAGAGTGGAGTTACGGGAACAGCCGTCTGATGGAAAACTACTTTCACGTTCGGTTCAGAGAGCACTTTTTTCGTTGAGAATTCTTCGTTCCCTTTCGTGTGAATTCCCCAGCGGCGAATTCAAAACTTGTGGGGCCCTATCTATTCCATCTCTCGAGCCCCGAAGAAAACCCCCCTCCCCTTCGGACTCCATATCTCTTTTGACTCTATATATGTGGGCACCTGATATCTATGAGGGTTCACCCACCCCGGTTACAGCATTCCTTTCTATTGCGCCTAAAATTTCGAT
>NW_026555348.1:77500-117500 GCF_029017545.1 Prosopis cineraria
AATCAAGCGCTACTGCTTCCTTTCATTTTCATTTTTCCGGCTGAGTCATCTTTCTCCCGGCCGTCTTCTATCATCAGCCTAAGGATAAAATAGATAGTCCAGCATAAGCCCAGAGATCGGGGATAATATAACAGCTTTAATGCCTATAAAACTAGAAAGGTCGGCAGTAACGACACTTTGACCGTCCTTCATTGAAATTGAAAGGAAGGGCTCACACACTTATAGAATAGTATTGGTCGACCCCAGAAAATCCTTTTCTTTTGATCTTCGAACCCCAGTTTCGCTCGCCTAAGCCTAAGGGGCATCAAAGATACGATTCGTTCACAGCCGATTCGAAGTCTATCCATATCCATCTACACTAAATGAAGAAAAGTCTATTTTTCCCGGTTCTATTCTATTAATAAGTAGATTCCCAGGTTATTTCACTTCACTCAAAAATAAATCATTGAATCTGACTCTTCTTCCAAAATTGGGTCTGGGCACTTATCTACTTATTTGTTTGAGCTCATCGAATCGGAACTATCAAATCAAGGAGCTAGTAGATAGAGGTATGGGGCGTAGAATGCCATAGATACTTGCCTTAGAAGCGATCGTTACAAAAAGAGAATGAAAAACTTAATTCGATCTTCAAAATCTTTCCTCTCCGAGAGTGAGTCACGAATGGAAGATTACCTCGGTAAGGAAATAAAAAACCTTCTTCTCTTCTTCTGGTCGAAGACTGTATGAAATATTAGTTTCCTGCTTCAGTGGGCGTACACGAAGGGAAAGATCAATTGCAAGCTCTAAGAGGTCAAGACAGCACTAAACTACTTCTTTCTTTTGAAGCCCGTCGTAAGCGAGGCGAGATGGAGAGTCAAAGGAAAGACCTAAGCTCTGGTCTATGCTGCTTCCCCTTTCCCTACCATAGCCCAAGGTAGGAATATACCTTAGAGAAGAAAGAAAAAAGGGTGATCGAAATGACATAAGTTATAGACCTAAGACCAAACAACCAATCGAAAAAAGGCTCACCTTACCCAGCAATCAAACTCAATAGATAAAGAGAGAAATTAGCTGTAGGCAAAGAAGCAATCGGAAAAAGAAAGAAATATAAGATCACTCTACGACCATTCTGTATGGCAATAGTCAATATTCGATTTAGGCTAAAAAAAAGACCATAGAATCACCCAACAAGATTGATTGCTAGCAGTAATATTCAAGTTAGGTTAGCGCTTTTCCCAGACCTGGAGATATGCTCGTCTTCCTTCCAGGAAAGCCTTTCTCCAAGCAGCTAAGCTAGTTCATCCGCATCTGTTGTCGTAAAGTAGGTCTTGGTCCTTGAATCAGTCCGGAGTTAGCATGTGATTAGTTCGAGGCGCTAGCTTTACTAGTTGGAGTAGGAGTGGTGGTACTTACTTTCGTTCTTTGGTGGTTTATATCCATTCTGCTTTTGTTGAAGGAAGGAATAACGATTGGACTGCTCCCCCGGGGAAAAATCTTCACTAACAAGGCTAGCCTAGCGAAGTCACTTCTGGATTCACTTCTTTTTTGAGTGAAGTGCACACCCGCGTAAATGGATTGAGGGGTTCCAACCCATCCTATCAGTTCCATCTCGCATTGAGAAACCTGCCATTCGAAGTCAGTCTTTGGGACCGCCCAGCACAGCGTAGAAGGGGTTGGGTCATCGGACCTCCTTCAAAGGTTGGCGAAACGGGTTGCTAATTGTGTATCGCCGCTCCATAAGTCCAGCCAGAAGAAGGTAGACTACCCATCACCCACCACCTAACCTTCTTTAGAAACCTTTCAAAAACACCCCTCCATCCAAGCCAGAGGTTAGACCCAGAAGCCCTCTCTCTTAACCCCCCAAGTCTCAAAATGTGACCCGCCAACCAACCCTTCTTTCTCCTTGAAGATGGAGATTCAGAGGCGTTGAGATTCATTGATCAACCTCCGCCACCATCTCCCAAGATGTGCCTCGTCCAGCAGATAAATAATATGTCTCAGCCCAAGTCCCCCCATGCTCTTGGGTTTGAAGACTTCCTCCAAAGCAAGTGGACACCCGCCCTTTGCTTCCTCTCAACCTTTATAAAATAAACGTAGCTCAATCCGCAAGCCGGAACTGGGGCATGTCAAAGACGTTTTCCGCTAGATTACAGTTAACCCATGAGCACTATCTTGCTTCCCCAAACCAATGGGAATGGGCAGCGAGTGAGTACAAGAAGTACAGGGGCCACCTCACCTATCCGTCGCTGATGCCAAATCAAAGAAAGAAAATAATCTGTCTTTGCGCCTTTTACTTGACGCAAAGGACCTTCCTGATTGAACTTCGAAATTCTTCGAAGGAGCCAACCAATCATTAGATAGATGGTCGCAACATGCGCTCTTTTACATAATTACAAAATAGCGAATATCCTCCTATCGCCTCCCCCCTCCAATCCCCAGGCCCAAAGAGATAGGGCAACTCCGTTTTTGGGGTATCTTTGGCCCAGGTCCTGAATCAAAGAGCTGGATCTCATAAAACACTTTGATCATTACAAAGGCATACCTCACGCGCTCTGGCCATAAAGCACCTGGTGACATGTGCCACCCCTTTTCATGAGTGAACTTCACCAGAGCCGCAAAGCCAGAGAACTCAAACTGGAAGGTAGGAAAGAAGACGAAGTCTTAATCCACTTCTTATAAATCTTGTCTCCCGTCTCCCACGTTATCCCCTTTTCCACAGGGGATACTGGACAGCCAAGGTAAATAGAAAAGGAGGAGATCCCACCACCCAACGGACTACTAGCTTAACCCGAGAAAGACAAAGACAGGCTTTTGATCCATTTCACCAGCTGTAGGACTGGAGCTGATTCCAGTAAGTCTCGTACTATTGAGCTGTTCTGGAACTATTTCTACAGTCAGCTGTCGGGGATTGCTAAGTCTTTCACTTCGGGTTCTAATGTTGGTCAGTATCACGATGATGTTATAAGGTTGTTGTTGGATTCAAAGCTGAAAAGACAAGGTATTGGGTTTACCAAGACAGAGTTGATTGATTTACAGAGTGTGTGAACAGCACAGTGGCATGTTGGAGAACCAATGTTTGATCACCATTGGTGCCATCCTATGACTCACCATGAGATGGGTCATGAGGGCGAGGTGTGAGTGTCTTTGGTTTGACACTTGAACCTCTGGTTAAACTTGGAAAGGGACCGGACGAAGTTCCCTGGGGTCATAAGTTTTGTCTGGTGACCTGCCAAACTGGTTTTGTTTTGGGGTTGGTTGAATTCCTCCCCAAACATATAATGTTAGGATGGGGCTTACACCATCCCTCCCAGGCTAGGCAAGAGGTGCACTAGAGAAAGATAATGCCAAGTTTATTCAGTCGTTCCGTGTCAGCCATTAGGCAACTTACATGGCAGAATACTATGGAAAGTCTTCCTATCATGAAAGGCCTTTGTTCTTTGGTCTCTCTCATGATATTCAATGGCTTAAGCAAGGAACTCAGTGTTCGTGCCTTATTTTAAGGAATAGCATGCAAAGTGCTTAACCGGGCTCAGGATATTCTATTCATTGAGGCTATATCTGAGTAAGGTAAGCTATCCCCATCCTCTCTCTCCCTATAGGTCTCACTTCCTCTCCAGCTTACTATTTAGGGGCAGTCGAGCAATTGTCATACCTTGCTCGTTAGCGAAAGGGCTTGATAGCGTTTGGTTTGCGCTTAGGCACGAAAGGAAAGAGAAAAGGCAATAAAAAGCAACTCGCCCTGTTACACTTCTGTCATACCAGATCGACGGGAGTCCATGAAGAAAGACCTTTTACCTTTCGCCTTCTTGTCTGCATCTTTAGGCCTTCTCTCGGCTTGGCTTATAGGCTTCAATACCCTACCTGTGAAAAAAGGAGTTTTTACTTAGTGACATCGAGGTTTGAAACCCCCCTAATGGTTAGAGGTGATATCCTGCCCTCGGTCGGGTAAAGTCAGGGTTTAGGACTCAATCAAAGGAAACATATTGAATCTTGTCTCGCTAACTCTTCCTTCTTAGGGGTAGACCCTATGACAACTGCCAATGTCAGGTCCAACAGCTCTAGTTATCTTTCATTTGCTTTTCCGGCTTAGTTCAATTCATGGAGAGAGTTGCCCCTCAGCCCGCCACTGTTCTTGCTTAGTGAATAGATTTCCTTGAAAAGACGGAGTTCTTGTAGTCCTATCATCACTAATAGGAGGATGATTCTTGTCCGCTAGCTCACTAAGAAGAGAAAATGGATTATTGGAAGTAATTACTTTCATACTAATGGGAGAGTTGGGGACGTGGATGCCCCAAGTCGGATTGGTGTGCCCGAAGGTGCAATAATGGCGCCCGAGACGCAAAGGAACTGGAGAACTTCCTATGGGACATGGAGCAGTACTTCCGAGCCACTCGGCCAGGCTCAGATGATGCTATGGTGTCGATGGCAACAATCTATCTCACCGGAGATGCAAAACAAAACTATGGTGGCCCACGAGGTATGAGGACGTCCAGACTTGGCCTTGCACGATCGACACTTGGGAAGATCTCAAGAAAGAGCTTAAGGCTCAGTTCCTGCCCGAGAACGTTGATTGCGAGCAAGAGTCGACTCAAAGAGAGCGGATCGATTGTCAAGGAGGGGATCTCTTACTTCATTGGAACGGGAACTTACACAAAACTATGGGTAGATCCCTGGTTGAACGGCTCACCGTTGATCTACCAGCCATCTAGGTCCCACCCGACCGCAGTGGAAAGGTTTCCGATCAGCGAGCACCCCGCACACTGGATCGTAGGCTGCAGTGGCCCACCAGTAGGTCTTTTCTTTTGGGCATTCGGATTCGGAAGTTAGAGACTCAATAGGTTGGTTGTTTGCCTGTGACTGGCCTTTGTCCCATACAGAAAAAACTTCTAGTGGAAGTGAGGCGAGGAAGCAATAGATTCATCTTGTCATGGAAGATAGACATGAAGGCTAAGGCTTTGTAAGAGTGACCGGAGGAGCTAATAGTTTAACCGCCCATGCCGATCTGCCAACTTGCAAGGACTGACTTTCCGCTTACACCGTTCAAGCTTAAAGATTTGACTTTATATATCATAGAATTCGAAGAACGAGAAAGAGAGGTTACAGGCGAATAAAGCAAAGCAGCATCATTGTTGAATAGTTTATAGCCGTAGGACCTTCGATCATAGCATAGAGCATAGGCCATAGACATCCTTGAGAGTACTGCTCCCCTTTTGCATGAACAAACTTCATCACAAAAGAGAAAGCAGCCATCTCAAAAGGCAAACAAGTGAAACAGCTGGTATGAACATATTTTCTACCAGATGAATCCTTATAGCCTTTAAGAATGCTATTAAACCAAGTCTGTGTCGGAACCGACTTCCACGTGGGTTCGAAAGACATACCCTGGTGAAGGGGAATCCTAGTAACCCATGGTACATACCTAAGAATCGGCTGACGCAATAGTGGTCGCATTTCACCAGCGACGGATTCTATTGAATCAATAGACTTAGGAGGAGAAGTGATCGAAACAAACAGTGACTTTCGCACTCTCGCGGCCAAAGGTATTAACTTTGAAACCGACGAGAATAGCGACATGTACAACTGTATGATCAATACCTCCCCGCGTTCAATCTTCCCCCGGAGGGATGATTCTAGGCAGTCCCTTACGTGTTAAGGATACTGACGGCGTAATACCAGTTGGGATTTTCTCCCCAGCAGTATTTGAAGTGTGACTTTCCATTTCTTTAAATAAAGTGCAAGGTGAAGCCAACCAGATCGTTTCTGTATACGCCGTGCAGCAACCCAGAACAGGTGGGTGGCAATACACCACTCCTTGGTAATTTGCTTTTTATTATTATTAAGATTTGCTTTTTCATTCTTTTCAGCAACTCGCCAGACTCGAACTGGCACTGCTCTGATCAGGACGAGACTGTTCAATAAGCATTTTGTTCCTACAATAGAGTTGCTTTTGTTGTCGCAGTTCGAAAGGAATCCTTCCTACATCTGCGGGAAAGCCGCTTCATGGAATCCTCCGTCCGGACTCCCCCCAGATCCTCTTTCTGGTCTAGGGACAACTTTCAGCTTGATAGATGGATCCTGTCTCCTCACTGAAAGCTAAGCGGTTCACCAGTTAACCCCCCTCCCATAAAAGATCGGAAACTTTTTTCCTTTATTTGATTTTTATCAGAATACGAATGAGATCAAAAAGGCCATCATTAAGGCAAACAAGGCTATGGCTTCGGTTAGAGCAAAGCCCAAAATGGCATAACCAAATAATTGTTTTGCCAATGATGGATTTCGCGCCACGGAATGGATCAATGAGCTGAAGACGTTTCCAATACCGACTGCAGCTCCCGCTGAAGCAATTGTAGCAGCTCCGGCACCCATTGATTTTGCACCTTCTAACATCTCGAATTCCAAATTCTCGTCACGTCACGCTTTTTTCATTTTCTTTCATTCACGATTTGATGTTCTTTCTTGCTGATTCTTCCCCTCCTTCCTTTTTCTCTTGGGCATCTCAATGTTCATGCCTTTTCGATCTTGTACTTTAACCAGCGTACACTGAACACCAACCCAATCTCGAAGAGAATCAGTACACGCAACTACATCTCCGCTGATCTATATGCCCTGACGTGAACGGACGCTTTGTCATTAGAGTGGTATAACCTTAAATAAAAAAAAGAACGAGAAAGCTTTTTTATTTGTTTACTCAACTCGTAAAGGCAAACAAAAAGGTAGTTTACTTGCTTACTTGTTAAAGTAAGGGAGGAGCCTCGAATCAAAACGATTTCTCCTTTCTTTTCTACGCTACGAGATTTCTTCTCTTATGAAATTTCTAGTTTGATCGAGAGCGGTACACTTCTTCCCAATATGAGATAGGTTGCAGCTATAGTCAGAACTCAAACTGAGCCAATTGGGTAATTATGACCTGAGGTAGCGAACGAGACAGCAAATGGATGGAAATTCTCCACTTAATGGCTGCCGCTTCTAGCTCTGGCGCTCTTAATCTCGAAGGTCTTGGTAGGATTCTTACTTGCTGGCCCTGCCCTTTTCTTTCTTGCTTAATGGCATCCCTTGCTTAGTTTGGCAAGCTCCTTCCTTTGTTGAGCTCTGTCATACCGCTCTTCTATCTCTTTCATTGGCGCAATCTTCTTTGAATTCAATAAAGAATTGCGATTGACTTTTATGAAAGATATCTCCTCCCTTTAATCTAATCAGTATATTACTGATGAGTAAGGAACTCTCCGAAAGGAAGGTAAACAGGAGTTAACGGCAGGCGCAATAGAAAGGCAGTTGGAGACAGGCGATAGGCTTAGATCAGATGCAAAAGCAAGCTCAGTCTCAATATGCGCATTAGAGAAGGGGGGTTGGCGCTTCGGTCAAGAGGCTAGCTAGCGTCCCACCTTCCTGTCTTGACTGGTAGGCACAATCCCTTGAGTCTAGTTCTTGAGCGAAGGAATCGCTTTCAATGACAATTTCTCTTTAGAAAGAAGCCATCAGCCCTCTTCAAGCTGTATATAGATAGGAGATCCACTTCAAGTTCAAGGCTGGCAGCAAGCGTAAGTGCAATCGCAATCCCTATGAATATCATTAATCAATATCTCTCCGGCCCTCTAGCACTCTGTTATGGCGCAATCACTGACTCTAGTTCTGGAGTTCTAGGTCCTCTAGCTATTAGTGCTGGTAGCTCTCCTTCTGGTAATGCATTATAGGCTGTCTTCCTTCCACCTCTCTCTATCGCCCTTCCTTCTTTTAGCAGCTCATCTCGAATCTTGAATGTTTAGCGAATCGATCGTAATTGGTCTGACCGCTCAAGGCTTATCTCTCTATTCCCCTTTCTGGTCTCCGGTCATTGGTAGAAAGCCTGTAAATGGAATTTCTCTCCTCTCCCACCTCTCCAGCTTGGGAATACTTCTTTCTATTGGCTATATATCTGTAGTCACAATGCCAGTTCAAGCTATCTTCTGGATAGAGCAAGAAAAAGTATGCGCAAGTGCAGTAGTTCAAGGCAGGCAGGTAAGGGCAGGTAGTAAAGGCAAGCGCATAGGCAGGGGATAGGCATTCAAATCACTATCTTCAAATAGCTTATATTATATAAGAGAAAGAGTGGCTCGTGCATCTTTTCTTCTTTTAGACAAACAAGTCTAGTAGGCAAAAGAATTGTTATAGCAAGCATGGGCTAGCAAAGATGAGCGGGAATGAGCAATGACTTGAGTTTAGTTCTGGAGTTCGAGCGGGGGTAGCATTCCGGTCTTAAGCAAAGCCGTCCTGCCCGGCCATATGTCCTGTTTAGTCAGTTGCATATCGGTAAGCATGATTGTAGCAATACAAATAGGCGCGGTAGACGAAGGAGCTGTTTTCAACAAATCAATATATGGGTGCCTGGTGAATCCACACGATTCAGCCTCAGAATGCCCTTCGTGCCTAAAAGGTTAGTTCAAGGGCTTTGATAGGGAAATGCACGCACTTGTTGTCGTTTCAGATGCGATCAAAAAGCCTTTTTTTTTCAAGCGTAGAGACTACATATGAGGAAGATGCGAATAGAGATGCGGAAGTTCCTGTTGGAGTTGGAGGTGCAGGAGCAGTGAACATGACTCTTGCAGAAGGAAGAAATGCGGTAAATAAAGAGGAGTTCCAGGCGTAGGAGTTCATTCCACTATAATAAATAGGAGGAGCAGGTGCAAGCACGATCTATTCATGCCCCTGCTTAAACCACTCTACCCATAGAAAGATCTTCCTCTGCCACGCCCACTGCTTCAGTGAATTCCACCACTAGAGGTTCCAGCGAACTACAACTTCCGATGGTGACTTTCTTGATCCTTCTTCAAGGGCCTGCAAGCAAGCTACGGGCTGATAAGCCGCCGCGCGAGTAGCAGGAGATGTCTCAGCTCTTCGTTCGCAGGCACCCTAGACTACTTCCCACCAGAAGGAATGGAGTTGCTGACACTGAAGTTCGGAGCTATACCACAGAAAAAGAAGGATGTTCTGTGCCCCGATGTCTAGTAGAGTAGAACCGAAGCGTGAACACTAGATCGAAGGCTGCTGCAGAGAGAGAAGCTCTCGACTTACCCATATTTGGATGTGTGGTTATCATAGGTCAGCGCAAGAGCGAATCTTTCTCTTTCCTATAAAAAATCTTTCCTTTGCTTGCGTGGCCTGGCTCAAGCCCGTTAATACCTTCAAGGTGAAAGCATCCCCCAATCGGTAGCTAAGCTAGTTGACGGACCCTGTCCTGTCCAGGGAAAGCTTCACGCCCTGGAATGGAATAACTTCAGAAAGCCGAGTGCCGAACCGGAGATAAAGACGTAAACTTCTTAGAGCTACTTGAAGCTATACTCAAAGAAGGCCTACGCTTGACTTGTTCCTCCATTTGATAGTTCCGTTCCAGCTAGCGAGAGCACTACTTTACATGATAAGCGGCGAGTTTTTAGGTTCAGTAACGAACGATTGGGGATTTCGAAGATCCGATCTTTTCACATGCAATCCTCGATGAGATGATTCAATTAGGCCCGTTTTTGATCCTGAATGAATGGACGAAGGGTCTCACATTAGGGACCCCTCTCAACTAGGTATTCGGCCTAAGGAGAAATTGCATTTAAGCGAGCTTAAGCCTATAGTTACGTCTACTTTTAGGCAACCTCCTGCCTGATCGAAGAAAGGCCCCATTGCCTGATCATAGACTGGATTGGATGAGCTGAAAAATGGAAATGTCCAATCCTTCTCCGACCAATCCTACCTGACTTGTCTTATCTATGCTAATCGTGTGGGACTGGCCCTACTCACTTACCGGAAAGAGCAGAAGGCATTGACCCGCTATCCCCTTACCGGGCCTCAAACTCTTCGCGCAATTCAATTCCTTCTTCCTCAGCCACGGACGGATAAAGATAAGTTCTTCGTTTGCCTTCTCATAAGAAATGGGAGGCCGCCGATCCGAAAAGACAGGATACGCGAGAGAAGGGGCCCATTAGCCACCAATAGTAGAGAGTGGGGGCGGTAGTGCGGTAGGCATGCTAGCGTAGGCTTCACCCCCTGACTCTTTCTGCTCCCGGGCTGTATCTTGCCAGTCGATGGTTGTTTTCGGCGATGTTATGACTATAGCTTCCGTTCCGTCTGGGTGGTGCCTTTTCTCACGAAAAAAGGAGAATGGAATTTCTTACCACCCTTCGATCAGCTAATAAGGGGCACGGATCGTTAGCTCCTGCACACACACGTGGTACTGACTTGGCCTAACCCGCCTAACCGAGACTATTCCTCGAAGAGTGGTGATCCGCTTAAACAAACAAGTTGGTTCAGTACGCTCCCCGCCTAGCCCATCATCCCTAACGAACGGCAAGAGCAGATCCTTTTCTCGAGCAAAGCCAGACGGAACAGAGGCTAAGCAAGCTGAGGCATGAAGTTCACCGCTGACAGTTCAAGTAGTAGTCTTCCACTGTTCGATAGTGAAGCGATTTCGTACTAAACGCAAACACCGTGTTTTTTCGGCATCGAGCAGTTTCCGCTCTGAAAGAGGTGCCAAAATAGAGAAATTTAAGTGCTTTTACATCTATATGCGGCTGGACTTGATCAAAAAGATAGCGCGGCAGAATTGGTCTTGCTAGCTTTTTCCTATAGGCGAGATGCACCGTTTTGAGGACTTCTACCCAAAAAGAGGAGATCTAGTAGGTGGGCGAGTGTACTAGCAGTGGTTACGGCTGTTCCCTTAGCCTATGGTGATTCTATTCAATTGACATTACCTGCCCTGAAAAAGCTAACTTTTAGAGTTCCATCAAGGCCAGCCCGGCACTCACATAAGAAATACCACCCTTAGCAGATCTATTGTCTCCTCCGGACAACAAAAGAAAAGGCAATGCTAATTGAGGCTGGAAACGAACAGGCCTGAAACTATTAAATAGCCTTGCCCTCTTTCCGTCCATTCCCTACTCTCTCTAATCTGATCCGTATCTTCCATATGTAGACGAGAAATAGAAAGGAGAATCGTCACTCGGTACACCCCGGCCTACGTTCATAGCCTTTGTAAAGTCTGCCTTGCTTGTAGTAGAAAAGGTTGCTTACGGCGCTGGCTAGAGGAGCCCTTTATTGATGGGCTGACTTTCAATCTAGAGATCATGAATGAGAGGCGTTAGCAGTTTCAATAGGGGATAGCAGTGAGCGACCAAAAAAGGAACGAGAGGCGGAGTATTCTCTATGAAGATCCGTCTTCCCTGGCCTGATCTCACCATCGATGGGTGGCTTAGTCCGTTCGCTCCACATCGGGAACTTTAGTAGACCGAAAAACGGAGGAGCAGTTTGGTGGTTAGCTTCCCGGTGACCAGCTCATTCATTTGATTCCCTTCATTGCTATATCGACTCTTTCTTAAGCCTAACGACTACTTTATATGACGATTTTGAATGTTTGCGATTTATATTAGTCACCCCTTTCCTGTTATACCGAAATTACTTGGTCCGATCCAGCTCCAGCTTCCTGCTACTATAAAGACAACTAAAGATAATGCCAATTATCTTACTTACTCTTTTTTTGATAGCAAGGGCGAGGAAATCTGGTAGAAGCGAAGCGCTTACGTTTACATAATAGGAGCTCCGCTCTTTCATTTGATGTCAGGATTGACTATGAATTCTCCTAGTGAGCAGTTGTGGTTATTATTTTCTAGTACGGTTTGAAGAAGGACAAAAGTTCTGGCTGTGGCTTTCGTTGAGCCGATTATGCGAGACCAAGAGCTCTTCAAGAATGACCAGCAATGGCAAAAGCAGAGCCCAACACTTGATCGATCGTACATGTGTTCGGCTATGCGTAGAGTAGTTCGGTTCGTGTTCAATACATAGAGCGCGCAGGCGTACTTTCGTTACGGACTTTTCCTATTCTATTCTCATTACGAGATGAGCGGGTTGGAGAATAAGATCAAGTCGAAATATATCAATTCTTTATCTTCTTCATTCAAAGGAGAGTATAGATGGGACGGTCAAGAGATTCTGGCTATCAAGTTCCAGTGTGATCTACGCCTGTTAGACTGCCGGGCTGTAATGGATTGGACTATGAATACTTCTTTCTAGGGAAAGAAGGATATCGTATCGGGCGCTCTCTTCAGGTGTTTGCAATTCCTGTGGGAACCGCACCACTTGAAGCCTTTGTATCCACATAATGAGAAGCCCTCTTTTAGTAAAGCTTCTCTTCATCGGCGACTTTCGCGAATGCCTTCTATCGACAAAGAATCCCCTGAGTTAGCAGCCTGCCCTACTTATCTAGCCGGTGTTTGCTAGGTTTATTGAGCTACCTCACTACTGCTTTCACTGGAAGCGGCTTAGCTTGTGTTATGCGTAAGACATCTAGATTGGCTTGGCAGGGTAAGAGCTGCCCTTGACTCTCTTCCTTCCTACCTGCTAGAGACGGCTCAAAGAACAAAACAAGACGGAGGAACGGAATGAGAAAAGAAAGCACCAAACTTCCTTCACTGAAAATAAGCTACTACTACAGGCACTGTCAGCTACTAGACTACTCTACGACTTGCAGATATCAATTCGATTCTATCTTCTATCTCTGGAACTTAAAGCTACTGTGGGAACAGCCTACCTAGTGTAGTACTACTTTCCGCCGATCCGCCTTACTAAAAGTGTCCTTAATCGAATGCCTAACTAATAGATAGAACGATTTCTCCCATGCCAGTTGACTGGTCGAGACGAAGCTGCTGCGTGCCGCTTTGCTGCCTTCGAAAGAGTGGTTTCAGCTCGCGCTCTCCCCTGCCCGAGTCAAAGAGGCCAGCCCTCAATTCCAATCAGAGAGGCGGTTAAAGGCCAGGTCCGGACCACTGAAGGAACGTAACTGCGCAAACTACGTAAACCAGAGGAAAGACAACTAGCCAGGCGGAACAAGCAAACGAATCAGCTTCCGCTGTCACTGGGTTGGAACCATTCTTTGAGTCTAGCGGAAAGGAAAGAAAGTCCTGTCCAGTCTTGAACTAATCAACTAGTCTATTCAACTCAGCAAGCAAAAAACAAAGAAAGCAAGTCAACCCTATATTCCATTCCAAAAGAATCTTTCCCTCCAACCGAAGTCAGAAGACCTCGAGGCGGGGAAGCGGCTAGAACTTCTCTTCCAACGTAGCTGGTAAGGCTATTGAGAAGTGTAATACCTTATTGAAGCGGATAAAGCTCAATGAAGAATGAAGACTCTAGACGAATGCTAGCTCAGGAGTAGGAAAAGGTATTACAGAAGCGTGCTTTAGGAAGTTTCGAAAGACGACCTCAACACAAGGAGAATGGATGAGGATTCGAACAAGGTGGGATCCAAACAAAGGGAATAGATACATGGTGACGTATACAAGATTTTGTTGTCGATCTGCCTTCCTGATCGGCCAATCGCAATGATTGACATGACTGGGAGAGTCAAGGTTTCCCCCTCCACACTAAAGAAAGGCTTTCGGTCGATTCAATGCTTTGAATCCATGCATGGAAGGTCACTGTATGCCAGAGGAAAGAGATCTCGTTTTCCCCCTGTCCCGTGGGCAATCCATCAACACTCATTCCCCTCTGGAACAAAGACAGATTCCAAATCTCTAGCTTACTACACCCTTCTCTCTAGAGCCTTTTTCCTTAACTCTTCCGCCCCGTTCCACTCCTGAGTCTTTCTTCTCCAGTAGCAGCTGTCTTTGGGTAGTAGAGTCCTCGTCTGCTTATTCGCTAGTCTCTCTTACTTTGCGTTGGAGGGGTGGTTTAGTTCATTCAAAAAGAAAGATACCTGCCTTCTATTCAACATACATAGAAAGTATGCTGGTTAGCTTATCTATGTTCGCTTACACCTTGGCCTTCTAGGAAGAATTTCCAGAACTGTGGATTTCCTACTTTGAAATGTTGTTACTTTACGGGCTTTCTTCCTTCAATCAACACTTTCTTCAAACTAAATTGAAACCTTGCGGAAGTGAGCTCTTTACAAGGCATTCTCGTTCTCAAATCATGTTGTTATGTTAAAACGCCTATCATTCTCTCAGATCTGTGCTTGAAGAATTGTGCCTAGCGCCATGCGAGACAAAAAGCTATTTTCATAGAATACTAGAATTGGGGTCATTCCCATACCTAACAGCAAGTCTCTCACGCAAGACAAGAAAGCAGAATTTATCTAAAATAATCCCATTTGACTCAGCAGCAATCTTGTTTTCCTCGTGGATCGAATAGTCAAAGCGAGTGTCTCCATGCCGTTTTCGTGTTCTTTCTTTCATGTGCAAGGAAGTGGTAACATAGAATAAGGTTGTGTTTTTCGTATTTGAGATTCGTGTTCTTGGAATTTCTCCAGAAAGCATGTTATTGCTTATCAAAAGATCTACCACGACCACACAGTTCCCCAAAAACCCAATTCTAAGGCTGGCCTTTGGGCTACCAATTGCCGTTTCAGTTTCCTCTGGTCTCGTACCGGGTGAGATAGCTTGAACAGGGGTTTTCTTTGTCGGGTATTCCGCTGCCTACGCCATGCTTTAGTCCTCTTAGCCCTCTACAGAGTCATCCTCCTAGGCTAGGCTTCGATCATCCGCAACAAAAGAAGAGACGAAATCCATGCCTGAAACTACATGGAAGAAAGACTGCTCTAGGCTGAGATTTGACTCGCCTCCCTTATAGAAGAGTAAGCTTCTGCCCATCTTCCTTCTTTTAAGAAAAAAATAGAGTAAGGTCTTTACCGATCTATTCTATGAAAATTCTTCCGCCTTCCCGAAGAAAAGGTGGTTGTGAAGTGAACTTCCTTTCGGTGGAAGCAGGAAGTGCGATAAAGACTCTATTTCTTCCGCTGAGGTGAGGAGCTCCTCTATTCCTATTCTATTTCGGGGATATTATAAGTATTCCTATTCTTATGATTAGATCGCCCACGGGCAAGAAAAAAAGGAAGAACAACCGCTACAGCTTCGCTTCCTTACTTCTTGGGTGACTTTCTAGTTGGAATAAGGGACATAAGGGGCAAGGCCCTTTTAAGGCGTTATGGGTCGGCCACATAGGAATAAGAATAGCTTTTCTCTTTCCCTTCAGCAGAATGGGATGATTCTTACCTTCTGGGTAAGGATCTTGACTAAGGAAACTTCCTCCAAAGCTCTCTTTTCCCGGTTCAGGCTAACTTCTTTCAAGGTAGCTTCCCCTAGGAAATGAATTTACCAATCTAGCTTCTGATTTATCAACTTTAACATCAAGTGAAATGGCCTTCTGGTACAAATAAATTGAGGTTACCAGGGGGGTTGGGTGTAATGAAAGAAGTAGCTTGGGCAAATTCTAGAATTCATTCCTAGCCTCGGGCTAACCTAACTCATTGTAGCGTAGGGGTAGTGGATACTAGTAGTAATGAATAAAGGTACGGGAGGCGGATAAGAGTAATGACGCAAGTTAAAGGAAGAGCCTATGCATACTTATTCTTATTCCTAAGGCAAGAAACTGCTACTGGCATCGATCGACCGGCTTCCTTGCTTATCTCACTCTCATACAACTGATCAATGCAATTCGAAAAGAATACTTTGCACATATTGCCAGATTACACTAATGAAGTACACACGCACGCGGCAGACAATTGAATTAGTAAGACTTTGAAGCGACTATATGAAGTGAGGAATTTCTGATTGCCCAGTGAGAGTCATATTCAAAAGCATAAAGCTACTGACTTTCACTGCACTAGTTTAGTCTAGTGGCTGAACCCTCCTTTCCCTCTCTGGCTTATCAGTCTAGCAAGCATCCCGCTTTGAATGAAAAAACCTATTCTTCCAAAGCTACAAATAGAAAAAAAAATGCTAACACGGAGCGGGACAGATTGGTAAGGCGGGAAAGAAAATGGGATCAGATAAGTCAAAAGCACCGCTGCTTGCGGAAAAAGGTTCAAGCAATGAAATGGAGGAGGATTTGATCATGAATGGGACTGCAGATGGGCCCAGAGTGGAGCAGATACAGAAGATGTTCAAGGATTCCCCGGAACCAAAAAGAAGGCCCAGTCCAAGGTTGCATAAGGTTGTGCATGGGAACATTACTAATTGAAAGGCAAGACTTAAAGAACAGGCCTCGTCCGCTGGCCCAACTACGAAGATGGAGAAAAGAGAGTTAGTGAAGACGGATGGACCCAAATATCAACCGAAGGAAAGTAGGCATAACGGATCGGGATCATCCGAGAAGCCCAATTTCAATAAGCCCCCTGACCCATCTAAACCAACGGGTAATCAGAACCCGGGTAGCGAGGCGATGACTATGAACAATCGAAAGGAGAAGGAAGTTGCTTCGATGAAGGCTCTTGCGTCGGGGAAGAGTCCGATCGGACAAAACCAATCCTAAATTTTGGACCTATAATTGAAATTACTTGCTGTTGCTGGAATTGAAGAGGTGCAGGAGGAAGGAGCTTTCATAGGAGGGTGAAAGATTGAACTCACCAGAACAAGGTCAACTTGCTGATTCTTCTTGAGACGCGGGTTAGTGGAAAGAAAGCTGACTTTGTGATTCGGCTTTGAACACTGGATTAGAGTAGAAGCTAGTGGGTATGCGGGAGGCATTTGGATATTGTTCCACGACGAAAGACACCAAGTCGACTATCAATACTCAAATGAACAGTTCTTACATTGTAAGATCAAAGATAGAAAAGTGGGGGAGAATTTCCTGCTCACAAGCATTTATGGCGACCCGAAGAAGGAATTTAGAAATCATCTTTGGAGCTCTTTGAAGTCGCTGGCTGTGGGGATTGATGAGCCGTGCCTTCTCTTAGGGGACTTTAACGCTTATCTTGAAGAAGAGGATAAGAAAGGCGGAGCTAGAGCAAATAGAAGATCAATGTATGAGTTTCATTCTTGCATTCAGGAACTGGGGCTTATACCACTTCAATACGTGGGTGATAGATTGACATGGTTTAAGGGTGATATTAAAGAACGATTGGATTGGGCATTCTGCAACATTCAATGGATGGATCAACTGAAGGGGACAAAGGTGTCGCATCTCTTGAGATATGGCTCAGATCACCGACCAATTAGAGTCGCTGAAGGGGAAGGAAGAAAAAATATTAGAAATGAGGCAAGATTCAGATACAATCTTGCATGGGAATATGAAGATGCTTTCCATGAAGTTCTTGAGGAATCGTGGAAAGATAAAGAATGGGTGGAAGGAACTCGTTAGTGCTGGATTGCCGGGCTATAGGATTGAGCTATAGGGTGCAGATGAAGCGCCTTTTCTATGGAGTTTGATTGCTGGTATGAAGTGCTCGCTGCTTTTCTCATCTATGGTTTATACTATGACTAAAACTGAATCGGGAACAGAGATCGGGATGGAATCGCCTTTCCTTCTTCGTCTGCCTAAGACGGAGTCCCGCTTTTCTAAGAGAAGAGGAGGTGGACTACTGAAATGGTTCTTCTTTTTCAATGTTATTCATTGGTCGGTCTATCGATCGTAGAGGAATGCCCACGGTCCTGACTTTGTTCCAACTAGGCCTGTGTAGCTTTCTTTCACTGAACACCAAACGGGCATTCTCCGTGCTGGCATGAACAACCTAGAAAGAAGAATTACAGATTTGCTGCACCGAACAAGCACCGGATTGAACTTTAGAAAGCCGGTGCGAACAAGCAACGAGCAAGCAAGCAAGCAAGCAAGAAAACGGGGGTTAGTACGCAACAAGCAACGAGCAATCAAACTAAAGCAGCAAGAAAACGGCTGCTTTAGTTTTCTTGCCTAGTTTTCTTGCCTAGTTTGATTGCCCCGCCCCGTTTTCTTGCTCGGTGCTTGCCCTATTAGTCTAGGCGAGCTATATTCTATCTTTCTTTAGTTACCTGAATTCGATGTAAGCGCTAAGGGGAATATAGTAGCAAGCCACTAAAACCATCTCTATCAAGATGACAGACTCACTTCCCCTATCTATATAAGGCCTATCAATAGGATTTCAGTCTTGGTGTGAACAAAAGGCGTAAGCGCACAAGCAGTATCGCTTCCATCTTCCTTCTTTCCAGCCTAGCGAGAAGCGAGAAGGAGGTAGTTGTTAGAGAATGTAGAATTTCCTTCTTTTTCTAGGGTCGAGTAACGTAGTGCTTTTAGCTGTAAATCATATAGAACTACATAGCCTTTAGCTGTAGTAAATCCCCTTCGTCGGTCTCTTCCTTCCCCGGCTCATGCTTTCAAAGCATACCTTCTAGCTAGAGAAATGTCTTCAATTGCTTGCTACAAGTTCCGATATGAATCTCTTTCTCTTTCTGTAAGCTTTGGTTCGGGTTCAGCTTCTGCCTCTGCTCCAGCCTTTGCGCTTGAAGGCACTTAGAAAAGAGAATCCCTAAAGAAAGCAAGTTCAGTTTACAGGTACAGGTAAGCTCATTCATTCCCTTCAGCTTGTAATGCTATTCCAATCCTATCTTCTAGCTTCTAGACTAATAAGGCGGTACTAAGAATACCATCAGTTCAGATAGCACTGAGAGTCTTTTCCTCTCGCTATCGCTCGAGATCTTCCAGAACCTCTCCTTACTTTATTCGATAGGGGCGAGCGTTTTCAATCCTCTCTCGCCCTCACTCGTCTCTTGCTTAACACAGCTCCGCTTGCCTCTCACCGGCTAGAGAAATACGAAATAGAATACTCGACTCAAAGAGCAAGAGCCCTTATTCCCTTATAGCTGCCTTACACAGATATAGATCAAGTTCTTCTTACTGATAAAAGAACGTTATAAGATTCATATGGAATTAACCAGCCTATGAAATATGAAAAGAGATCAGAAAACGCATTAGACAGCAATATTTGGCCCGTCTATAGAGCTCGTGCTCGTACGTACTTAGTCAACAAGCTATATGAGCAACGACTAGTTAATAGTCCTTGTTCTATCAAACAAGCTTTACAACTCCTCTCGCTTCTTAGACTGAGTACGTACCTTGATTCAACTAAGAAGTGGATCAGTGGTTGTTCTTTGGTTTGGAAGGTGGCGCATATTGCTATAGGTCACTATGTCAACCAAAGGCTTTTACGCTCTCTTCATGAGTGGCTAGGCCAGGTTGCCTATGGACGGCACATACTGGCAAACCCGACCTTTAGATTAGATAGGTTGGTCTTCTCCTTTGACTTTCAGTCGGCTACTGATCGGTGGCCCCTCCTTGTCTTATTTAGGATGTTGACCTATCTCTTTTGCCTCAGCTGCAGTTCATTCAGCACTGGCGTGCAAGATCTTTCAAGTACCGGTTAAGCAGTTCTCTCAAGTCAGCTTTGTTGCTGGTCAACCATTAGGTACGTAGTCACTAACCTTTAGGTTAGGTTACTATTCGTCTTGGCCTTATCCTATCATCAATCCCACTCTGGAGCTGCAGAGCTTGCAAAGAGGTTTCGGGTCCGTAATCAGACTTTTCAGTCTATATTGCTCTATAGGTACGTAAGTCACTCGAGCGAAGCGAGAGGCCAAAGAAGAATAGCTTGCTCGCCCCTATCGAATAAAGTAAGGAGAGGGCTATAGCTCCTCAATAGGTATCGGGGTACAGAAAGAGTGCATTGACACATATTGCTTGGTCGCTTGAAGAATGGCTTTCTACGACGTTAGTGAGAGCGGAGTCCAAAGCAAAACCAATTAAGCCATTTTAATTATAGTATGATAATGAATTCATTGGTGGCAAAGCTATAAGCCTGCAGACTATTATCCGTCGGGACCCGAGGATACCTGCGATGATGAGGTTCCGATGACATGCAACGTCATATCCCTCCGAACAGACTGAACATCTAAAGAGCTCATCGTTGAGCTAGACCGGAAAGATGAAGGCCGAGCTAAGGGCGAAATAGCCCGAGACTGTAAGGGGTGCTGAGAATGAGGTACAGGTCTCTGTCGATTTAGACGGTCGTGGACCCCTAAATAGGCCGGCATTCAAAGCATGAGAAAGCCTTAGTTAAGCAAGGTAGGATTAGGAGAAAGTAATTCTGTTAGGAAAGAAAGGTAAAGGTGTAGAATGGAAGACTCTCTGGAAAGGGGAGGACTAGTTGATAGAGTAAGATTTTATAGGTTACATCCAGACGAGCTAATAGGGTACATAGGTGGAAAGAGTTTCCCGAGTCAATAATAGTTAGTCGAATTCCCTTACTGCCCAGTCTTTACTGCCGAGTTTTACCTTTTGCCCTTAAGCTAAGCCAGAGATTCCCCTCGGGTAGGGCTATATATATATCTTTATATGGCCAATATTCAAATTCTTCCTTCTTTCGGGCTGAGTCCGTTCGTTCGCCTGCTAGAACTTGTAGTAGACGCTTTAATTCATCTTTTAACAGTCTTTCTAGCCTCAGTAGAAATAGGAGCTGCCCTCATAGGAGCCTGATTATCATGCCGAATGCTATTCTTTAGGGCTATGAGTCATGCATTTCTTTCGGCAGGCAAAAGTCAAGCACTAGAGCCATTTTTAGGCGGGTGCTTTTTATCCCGACCAGTTAAAGGTAGGACTTTCTCTTCTCAAAGGGAGGGCTTTTATGGATTGACCTTTGATTCAATTAAAGTAAATAGGCCTCTGCCAAAGAAATTGGCTTTCACTGTATTTCAGCTAATCTCTTAATAGACGCCATTCTCAGATCTGGATGTGACGGCAGGTGCTAAGGCCAAGAAGAATAGTAGCAGCGGGAACTTTTCAAGACAGCATTTGACTCTGTCTCCACTGCTTAAACTGACACCGATCTCTCTATTACATCAACAAAGCCTGCTCAGATTCCGAACGAGCCTGGGCTTAATAACTTCGGCTATTGATTGATCGGGATCCGAGGAGAGGTCCTACGAAGCCAAGCCGCTGACCCCAAGAGGCGCCTAGTTATAATAGGGCTTTCTCCCCCGGACGCCCATATGAAAGCAAGCTGGCACAAAAGCAAGAGTAGCGCTAGCGGGAGAAGCCGGGACCATTAGGCGAATTAGGGCAGTCGAGTAGCTAAGGCTGAATTTCCGAGGAATGCCAGCAGCTAGATCATCCCACCACAGCCACCCCTATCAGATAAAGCATCGTGAGCTCCGAAGCTCAACCATCAGGATAGGAGGAAATGGGATGGAACGGAAGGACTTGAACTGATACCGTGAGAGGAACCAAAGAGTTGAGGCGAACGGGAGCGATAGCCCACTCGACCGTAGAGCATTCTTCAAGCCCAATCGAAAATCTCTTGCAGACTGGATTATGGATAACCGTCTATTGAATCAATCACTTTATCGCCCTACTACGGTGGTCAGTCTGGATCCAATATACCACCCCATCCAGTAACTGCAGAGGGAATAAAAAATCAAAGCGTAGCAGCCGCATCAGCAGTTGAGGGATGCCTGGTTGTGCCAATTGCCCTAGTTGACAATATTACTTTTTTTTATGCCTGGCGGCAACTCGGATCTTATGTTCTTCAGATGCCCGGCTTTTCTGCCGGTTGTCTGGCTGTAAAAAAAAGAGGGTTAGAGTCTGAAAGCCGAAGGAGAAGCTTGGAAGGCTGCTACAGCAGCGGATAAGGAAGAGATTTAGGCAACTTCAGAGTCTTAACTGACCTACCGGACTCTAAAGGTACCACTTATCTGGCAGCTATAAACTTGCCGGTTTCCAAGCACAACTCGATGCTACTTTAACACAAGAGCCGGTGTCCATCATTGAAAGTGGCATCTCTGTTTGCGCACATTGGAGAAAGTGCTCCGCTAGTGAAATCGGTCCATTGACACCTACAATTGTTTCACCAAGGCCGAGCACTCTTCTCGATCCAATACAATTTGTGGATGTACTCTCGCCTTAATTCAATAGGGCGCTTCAATGCCTATAATTTGAGAGATAACAGAAAAGCCTTCTCTCGAATTCGAGGATGTGACACAAATAATGACTCTCTTCGCCGGGATGTCAGCAGGTTAGGCAGCTGTAAGGTTTTTTATATTCGGTGGAAGGTAAACTCTGCCCCAACCAAGTGGGTCTGAAAGAGTTCACGATCTGATCTATGGGGTTAACACCCTCGGAGGACGGCTAAGAATGTCCATTAAAAGGAGCGGACCAATGGGGTCGTTTTTCAAGCACGAATAGAACGATCTAAAGGGTGTGCAACCTAGAGAGATGGCCGTATCTCTTTGATTGATGAATGTGGTATCGAGGTTCGGTTCATTTGGAAAAGAGGTCAGTCTTAGGGGAGAACGGAACCAAGCCTAAGGAACTTCAATCGCTATTGGTAGTTCACCCGCTAGGGGACATGTAATAGATAGCGGAGAGATTGATATAAAGAAGGAAAAGATAGGCTAAATCTACTTCTTTTCTTTCTTGGCTTATTTTAGGCTAAATCAACGATCAGGCCAATTTAACTAAGGAGAATCTCATTTTCTAAGCTCGCTAATGGTTTCCCTCGTCAACATAGTTCTGACGAGGATTTATGCTCATTAAGAAGTAGTGTTCCACCTGCAAAAGATTCATCTTCATGAGTCTTCATCCTCGTCTTTGGCCTTCTTCTTCTCCTTTGTGCCTTCCCCTTACTATATCCTTGGCTCATATCTGATTCGGAAGAAAGAGGTCTTGCTTCTTTGATGACGGTCCATTGGAGTGTGCACTTCAAGCTCTAGCTGTAGTGGGGCTACCTTTCCATAGGAAAATGGGCTTTCAGACTTAAAAGCTGAACCAACCGGCAAATTCTTATTCAATTCAACACGTAGAGAAAGAGAAAAACGTCTTCCTAGACGACTAGGCCACACTAGCGCTTAGATCGTGGTATCTTCATAGCATAGCCTTGCTTACTACCTAAAATAGAGAGACTGAAAACTACGATTCTAGTCGAGATTTAGAACTTTTTCAGGGTATCGAGAGCGTCGAATTCCGTACGTAATAGGGTAAAGAGGAGGGGATATCAACGGGGCTGGGCAGATTGTCTTTCTTTTTGTAGGCGGCGAAGGGAAGGTTAACACCCTTCCCTTTGACCCTGCGCATAATAGAAAAGAGAATTTTGGACTTCCGTGGTCATCCTGCGAATGAGTCTGGACCATCTCCTATTGTAGTATCAAAATGAGTATGACTTTACTTTGAAGTTTAGCCCTGTTTCAACGGTATGACAACCTTCCCAATCACTCGGTTCAATCCTTACCTGAGGACTCCTTTGCTCCTCTCGCTTTGCCTTTATCTGATAGGGGTGGCTTTCGCACCTTCGCTTAACTTTCGATGTTGTCATCACGCTGCCTTTCGCATGCCTTTGAATGGGCCTATACACGCTCGTCAAGTTACACCTGAACTGCTTTCTCAACAAGCGTTAAAAGCTCTGATAGAGAACCTAAATAGAGCATTTGTAAGTTGAGATTCCTTCCCTATGTTTCAAAGCTAGCTTCTCTAGCTATACTGTGTGACCCACCTCCTCCCTTCGCTCTCTTGCTAGAGCTGGTTCTAAGCCTACCTTTTCCTTCCCCAGAACCTGAAATGCGATTTAGAAATTCACTTAGTTTGCTTCTTTTCTTTCAGCCTATTAGTCTAGGCGAGCATCTAGTCTTTGACTTTGCTTTTTCGGACATTCAGCCTTAGGGCAAGCGGGGGAACTCTGATACCGACTCAATGATAGCTAAATCTTTCATATTTCATTTCCCTGAGTACCGTACTAAGTCACAGGAAGATTCATTCTTCTGATGATCTGTTAGAAGATGATCAGTCTTCTACCAAGGAATCAACACTAGAAGGCTCCGCTTCGCCTATGACACGAAGGTCATAAGAAGCGAATTCGACGACCCAATCAAACACACGAAAGATGACACCAAACCTAAAAGTTGACAAGTCAACTTTAGGCGAGTGCCAAGTTCGGATGTAGATAGGGGCATCTACGAAAGCCTCTATGCTAACGTCCGGAGCAAGAGCTACAGTACCACTGCAGGTAAGCCAGATACTGCCTCATCCAACCCTGATATAAGGACCACTCAAAGAAGTCCTTCATACCAGGATAAGGAAAAGCTGCGTCTGGAGGGCAGTTGAGGTCACGAGGAAGAAAATGTTCTCGTAGCCTATCAACCACCCTACCAATCACACTAGGTGATGGGACGAATCCTGCAGAGACCGCTAGCCATAGAGTACATGGCAATATGCCATAGTACCTCATAATCAACAGCCGTCTAGATCGTTTTCCGTGTCTGGACGAGCTGAGAGGTCTTGCAGCAGCTCTGAACCCGAAGCCAGCGATTCGAAGTTGAGTAGAAATACGCAACTTTCTAGGACAGGTCAGTATATAACTGTACCAGCCAAGCGGACTTCGAGCCGAAACCACTTTCTTAATCGACAACGGTGACACATCAACCGTCATCTTGTTGAGGCGAAAGCCTTTCGCGAACTCGCAAGCACCTCCTCTCGAAGTAAGAGACTTCGGGAGTGATATGGACACACCAATTCTCTCAAGGAGAGAAGCGTATGTCATGGCTACACGATCATCCGCGATGACGATATCATCACCGAGGATGGCGTACCGCTTAAAGGTTGCTCCAGGGTAGCGCTGTTCTGCCGCGTACCACACCAGAACATGGTGGGATAACGCGAACAAGGCCATGAGGAAGAGTATCCTAACGGCTGACCGGTGACAAAGCAGATCTTTCGTCCTTTCTTAACAAATGCTATGTCAAAGACGTTTGTCCCTAATGCTGAATTAACAGCAGCGGACGCAAACGACCTGTCGAAGAGACACTGTACCAACTCAAACAGGAGTAGAAGAGGCCATCTATCAGTGGCCGACTTCAAATCCAATGAGTATACAGTCCCTTCGACACCGGCAAGACGATCCAGAGGTGCACACTGATCGAAAGTGCCATCCATAGGGATGCGCTTAAGAACAGCAGCAAGCCACTGGTGTAAAGGATACAAAAGACGCTGATTGATGTAGTTACCCACAGCTTACAGACGTCTCTTCCCGTCGCCAGAACACGTTGCACAAAGCCGAACAAGCACGGAGAAGGATCAACAACGCCTTAAAGGCTGCCTACATTAGGCGCAAACACAAGTTGGGCCTTCCCTTGACTTTCATTTCAAGGAAGAAGGCATGATTGCCAAGATCAACAGAATTTCCAAAGGAAAAGTACCCATTACCCGGTTCTCTACCTACGAAGGAGGGGCTGCAAGCCACTAGAGCACAGCGAGTTGAGTTCCCCATCTTAATCTTAATCTTAAGAAGATCAGTTTCTAGCCGTCTTGATTAGCTACGACTACTCATCTCAGTTCCTATAGGTTTTTCATGGTCTAAGGGGGCAGGGAGAACAAAGAGTAGAGATTTGACGATATGTCTTGTTAACAAACATCCTTTCTTTCTAGGAACGTGCCGGCCAAGGCCAATTAGATTTGGGAACTCTTCCCCGTACACCTATCTTCTGACACCAACAAGCCAGAAAGCAAGTCGGGAATTGCCGATCTCTCTTTCCGCTGCCTAATATCTAATACCTATCTCTATCTGTATTTCTTCCTGTCTTAAGTGCTCTGCTAGCTGAAGCCTTAGGAGCAGTCCTTTACAGAACAGTTGAGCCTACCCTTTTTTATATACGAAAGGAGACGAGCTAACAAGCGAACAAGGGCCCTATTTGTCTAAGGCTCGATCATAGAGAGAGAGTCAGAAAGAGTTCATGAACTTAGCGTAACTGAAATTCTCTGATCCGATCTTTTGAACATTGCTTTAGTCCCAAGGGAAAGCAAAAAGGACCCAGCCGTACCCCTAGCACTGGACTTGCGTAAGGCACTAGCGCCTCCTTAAGAGCTCTTAGAAGTTTCACTATGAAAAGCATCTATTTCCACTTTGATTATGTTTACTGCTGCTGCGGCGGTCTGCTGCAGAAGAATGGGAGGGGAACAGTCCTTACTTGGGAAGCGGCCCAGAGAAAACGACCTGTTATACGAAAGAGCTCCCTAAAAGAAGTAGGTTTTGAAATGGGAGAGTCTTCGTCAAACCCCGGGCTCACAAGCCCTCAGGTCACCCCCGAGGTCCCACAAGTCGCCCACCAAGAAGTTTCCGCTTCCAGTCTATCACAGCATGAAAAGGTAGCTGGCGACATCCGTACTCGAATTATTAAGGAGACTAGCTATCGGTTTCGGAAAAGGATAACAGGTGCAAATCCTCTATCTTTCACCCATTTGCTATTCTTTTGTTGAGACTCCCCCGCCAGGCACGGACAGTCATTTATGGGAGTAACCTTCCTTCGCTCGTTAGCAGATCAAGGATCAATCTTAACTAGCTTGCAGTTAACTAAGATCTTCCAGAAAGATACGATATGGAATTATGTACGTTAACCGCCTCCAGTCCCCCTCGGGGGGAGTTGTTGAAGCATTCCTCATAGCCTTTGGCTTACGTAAGATCTATCTCTTCTCTAACAGCTATTCTTTGAAAGAGCCACGCACAACAGACTTGCTCCCATGTAGCGAAGAAAGCTTTCAGTCCTTATTCCCTTCAAGTGGGGAAACCTCTAAAAGATCTTTTTTAAACCAAGAAAAGAAAGGCAAACAACATTTCTTAATAAACGCTGGAGCCCTTCCTGAGCTATGCCTCGAAGGGCGAAACCTAAGACGCGAATCAATGTTACACCCTCAGACGCGACATCTAGCTAGCGACTTCTAAGCCTTAGCCTAGTGCTCATCCTACTCCTACAGCTAATGCTATTGCTTCCTTTTCTGTCACACGCCATTCTAATTGAAAACAAGCTCTTCTTCTTAAATTGCAAAAAGAAGAGCCTATTCTGATTAAAGCGCTGTCGACTCTTTAAGAACACAAAGTGGTATCAGCTATTTTTACCAGACCCGCTTTCAGTTCATTTCCTATTTAGTCAGATCAGGGATTTTCAAATGAATCTCATCCGTGAAAAAGCAAAAAAATGACTCGAGTCAGATTAATACTTAATCTATCCCACTAGCACTAGCTCGACGTCCCTTCTTTTCTTCTAGTACAACTGCGGATATGAACTCACCAGAAAGAGCGGTAACCCCAAGACTTTCTATTTTCGATGCTTTGAATAAGGTTCGGAGCGAGGACCGCTAACTTCTCGAAAGGGGCATCTCAGCGAAAGATCCCAGTCTCAATCACAGATTGAATATTAGCAGGAGTAGAATATGTCTATGGTTAACTACAGTCTTTACCTTTAGCTTTAGTGGATTCTTTTTCCTTTCATTGATAAAAGATGCGTGCCGCACTCACGAGGGACTGCCAGTGTCCTTAGGCGCATGTCTGACACTCCGACCTGCCCTCAAGACCTGATTTCCGGTTAGTAGGATGGAGCTATACGCAAGCCAATGCCAAGCGCTTTGACTTTTAAGGCGAAGCCTTATCTTTAAAAGTGCGGACGCAATCAGTGATGGCGCAGAGGACCGAACGCTTTCGCGGAGTGACTGGTGAAACGCAAGCAAGTCACGCGCAAGGTGGGTTGATGCTCTAAAGCTAAAAAGGTAGTTGACCCAAGGCATGAAGTCTCTCTTCTTAGCTTTAGAGAATCTAGCTGGACTATCCTATCCTTTATACCGCCCCGGCCTTCATCCAGTAAAAGATTAGCTCGTGCCTCTCCCGCCTATGCCATAAACCAATCCTTCTCTCCGGTTTATCTTTTCATGTCTTCTATAAAAAGTCTAGGTCCTTACTTGAATCTTTCGTTGAAAAGGAGGCGGGGGAAGAAAAACTAGGAGCTCGCTCCATCATAATGAAATTCTCTGCCGGGGTACACGATTTGCCAAAAGCATTTTCCCCAATGGCCAATTTGTATCAAATGGTAGAATCGCTGCCATCCTAAACAAACACTCTGTTGTCCTGGAGAGAGTTGAAGACCGAGGCAGCTTTTGAAGTGCCTTTTGTAAGTAAAGAGGCATTCCTCTGTAAACTTTGTTGCGGGACTGCCCTTAGTCCTTAGGCTAGATAAGATAGAGCTATTATGCCTCATATAGCGTGTATATATGAATGACTTTCGTACCTCTCTTCGCCCATACTATAAAAGCCCATCACATTCTAGTGTGCAGAGCAGGTACATCCTGGTCGCACCTTTGACTGTTATGCCGTCTCAGGTCGATGGATCTTCTCAATTGAAAGATCCCCTATATGGATAATACACATTCCAGTTGACCGAGCCTAATTCTAATTGTTTTGTTCCGAAGCAAAGATATCCACGGGGCGCTTTGTCCTATTCCGATATTCACGACCAAGAAGTACTGAATTCTCTTTCCTTTCGGAATAGGCCCTGAAAGGAGAAGGCTGGAATGCCAGTCCATCCAGAAATGCCAGATGAATCCCGTGAGAGATCTAATCTTGGCAGAAGATCCCATCCCTAAAAAATGTGTAATCAGAGGGTGAAACCTTGCTTTGCAAAAGGGGAGTTCTTTCTTTCCCGCATCTATCCCATAAACCCCTGTCAAAGGCGGTTCTACTCATTCTCAATTCAGGAAAAGGTTTCCGGTTGCCATAAAACCACAAAACCCGAATCAATCACCACAACAAACAAGGGCAACTCGAACAAAGAGCTTCTCGCCTACAAGTTCAGGAGCAGGTCCAAGCCTTACTCTTGACTGTTTAGGAGTCGCATTGAAGATTCGAAACCTAAGTTCACTCGGGAAGTAAGAGACTATGAAAGAAAGTTCCTCGAAGATCTTTCTTCAGCCAAAAAAAACATTACTATAGATAGGGAAGTGAAATAGCTAAATTGCCCAGATTCGACCGCTTGCCTGACTGATAATCAGGAAGATGAAAGTACCTTTAAATATGGGACTCAGTCTTGCATTCCTCACTTTATTCCAGAAGGAGGAAAAACATCCCCGATTCTAAACTATCTCCTCGAAGTTGCTATCAACGGGTTTAGCTACCGATCCGTGAAGAAGAACAGCTTGTAAAGCTCGCACGACGAAAGAAAGAGCTTTACAAGCGGCATTGCTAAAGCTTTGTGTCTGGCGCTGCGGTAATGCCATGCTTGCGCGCTGCGGTGCGCTATTGCTTTGCTTAGCTTTCTTCGGCGAATTGTAACTGCCCCCAGGATTGCTCACAGTACAAAGAAGGAGACTGATAGAAAGGTTGACTCACAGAGACTTTCCTAATCTTTCTACCACTGGTTGGTACGACATCTAGGGGAAATGAAATGGCAACTCGTATGGTCTGGAACTCTACTATGGATCTAGAATCTTCCCTCGCCTCACTAGGACCACTAGCACAAGCGAGTATAGAGAATACACCACTAGATTTCGTTTCGTAGGCAAAGGAAAGGGAAAGGCATTAGCAATTGAAGCACTTATGACTGAAACCCTTTTTTCTGCAATTGAATGAGAAGGCACTGGAACTAGCTCGCAAGCATAAGCAATGGCGGGACAAGAAGATCTATTTTCGGACTTTGCCGGGTTCCCACGGAGCGGTAACAAGCCAACAAGTCGAACAACCGGAGGTTGAGGAATCAGTCTCGTCCTGGGTTGGTTTGGCAATGCCCAAGTTGGTTGGTTCGCCTAGTTCGTGGGCAAGATAAAGATGCTTTAGTCCCGTTATCGAGGTGCGAATTCCTCTAAAAAATCCATATGAGCAGGAAAAGCAAGGGAGTTAAAGTTTCCCAAGTTGTTCGGGAATGGAGCAAAAGAAAGACAAGTTGGAGAGCGGATGTAGGTAAATTCTGACCCAGAAAGCAGATACATGGCTTTGGACTCTCTGGATGAAATCAGAGAAAACAAACGCCAGGGAAGCATTTTCAAGCATATCAAGAACGAATAAAGCGACACTATGATAAACTGGTTAAGCCAAGGATGTTCACAGTAGGCGACCTGGTCCATGCTCCCCTAACAGCAGCCCTGCCCTCTCTGGGGCCTTTACTGGAATCATCTATCTGACTGAGCTATCCACCAGCATCTTTAATCAATTATTAAATATCGTATATCGTCTGTTAATCGAAGTTGTCCCTACGCGACTAGTCATGAAGATGCCTACTGGCAAAGAGTGGGTTCGGTCAGAAAAAAGGGAAAATAGGTCAAATCCGTTTACGTTTATGAGAAGTTCATCTGTAAAGAACATTTTTCCTGGTCTAGGCGAGCTGGAAGCATGCGCCTTTCTAGTTGTCGAGTAGGAAATAGCCCTGCGTGATTCGATGCAAAATTGCTCCTAATGGTCTAGTTGGTGAAACTCTATGTTTTATACTTATACGTTAGGCAAATAGAAAAGGTTGGAAAGGCTCTTGCTAAATAGCGGAAACGTAGTTACCAGCCCAGTGATAGCTGCAGGTTCAACCTCAATGACTGATGAAAGAGAACAACCGACAAAACCCATCTACGTGGAAGTGGCACTCCTTGATTCTATAGATGTTATATTCTTTGATCTCAAAAATAAAGGATTGGTGCATTACGATACAGATAGGATTTTGGAGAAAAGAAGTGATGCATAGAAGGGAGTTCGATGCTTTCTCCTTATGCCAGAGATGTAGATGTCACGAAGTGGGACCAGGTCTTTTGACCGGACACAGCTTTACCTTGAATGTAATGATGTACTAAAAAGAAAAAGGGGCTACCTCGCTTCTCTTCTAGCTTCTAGTGGAGGGTTCAATTTCCTAGTTTTCATTGGCGGATAATCATGACTGAGAAAGAATGTCCCTCTCATCTAGGGATACCTAATCATGTACTTACCTACCTGCCAAAGTAGTAGCTGTTACAGTTCCAAAAGTGGGCTAAATAGCTTAGTCATCGGGCGGAGAAGATGCAACAACAAAATGAAAGACGATTCTTCGAGAAACCGATCAGGATTTCCTTTCTCCATCTAGTCTAGTATAGGTGACCAATGGGGAAACAACTAGCTTCACTTCTGGAATGAAATCGCTTGCTATGAGAACTACGGAGTGAGCCCTATCAGAGACAAGGCAAGGAGAGGATAGACGGGAATACAAGACTCTAACTAACAAGTAATCAATTCTATTCAAAAGCAGTAGCTTACACTGATACTGATAAGGATAAGGACAGGAAGGGGAATGACTTTCTCTCTTCCCTATCGAAACCTTTTCGGTCTACAAAAGGCCTTTGTAGCCCCGCCTTAAGAAGGAAATTAGACATTATCTAACCTTAGCTCAAACTAAGCCCATTACGTTAGAAGGCCTCTCGCTTCGCCTTTATCTGATAAGGGCGACCCATTACGTTAGAAGGCCGTTGCGCTAACGGACGCTATGGAGTTTTCTTGCTGGGAGAGCATAGCGATACGCGTACAATCCAGTTCTTTCTGTAGGAGACCAGCAAATGCAATCTATTATCTTACTGCGAGCAAGCAATCTCGAGACGAAGAAAAGCCTTTTCAGTAGAGCGAGGCGAGGAGACTGATTAGTAAGGAAAGGACTTCTTTATTTTAACATAACTCTTTCGAGATGCAGCTTCTTCTTTCACAAGGGACTCCGCCATTGAATCAAAACGTTCTTTCTTTTCTACGCTACTTTCTTTCTTCTCTTATGAAATAAATAGTTACAGGGAAAGATCATTCCTAAAATCAATCTGTATCGTATATACCACTACCCCCAAAAGTCGGAATTGGATCAAAGCCAAGAACTTTCGGCTTGAGTCACTTATGGTAAAGAGAGCCACGGCCCAAGAGATATGGATTCGCCCTTACTGCTATTTCATGAGGAAATCACCTGAAAGAGAGAGATGCCCTCTCACTAGAGAGAAGAGCGGAGTGAAGCTGCTTTGCCGAAGAGAGAGCGAGAGAGAGGGGGGCGTGTAACCATCTAGAGGCTGCCGAGGAGATATACTGGGCCCGCAACACATCGTAGAATTTCTCATGAATTGCGAGAGTAAAGTAGTAAGATTAGCGCCATACTGACTGATCCGGACACAAACTCCCAACGAAGCGCGGCTCACAACACCCATATATATTAAGAGTACATCCGCGCGTAGAGGAGACTCATCTTGACTCGACAGCTATAACTCAGATAGAGAGCTGCTGAAGAGCGACCTTCCGTCTTTCTTTCCCCCATCCAATGTAGATTCTGTCGTAGATGTTATAACAAAAGAAGATGGTGTAGATGAATGAGTTGTAGTTTTAGGACTTTCCGTAAAAAAATCAGTCTAAGGGGGAGCGAAATCAAGGCCGCTAAGGTTGAATTCTTCCTTTGTTTCAAATCAAGTTCAGTTCATTGCTTCGGTAAGGATACAAGCACGAGTTACTTTAACACAACACCCGATACTCTAATAACTTATATAACAGTAAATGACCATTTTTCGAGAGGGCCGTCTAAAAAACCGTATGTGTGGACACAGCCACGACGAACAAAACCAACGGCAGTAAAAGCAGATGTCTGGTCTCGATTAAGCCCGACGATCCTCTGGACAAAGAAGAAGATAAGATGTGGGCTGTTGGTCTTGATCTGCTGGTGTACTCGATCAAGACCCTTTAGCCCCACTGCAAAATGTGTTCTTCCTATTGCCATTTCCAGGCCTTTTCAGGCCAGTTAACGACAGCATTTCGGGGGCTACCGGTGAATTTGCTTTTAAGCTTAAGAGAATGCCCAGGAAAACGCCCTTAAGTAGCAGTGTCAGAGCCTTTGATTAATGATGTACGAAATATGGCTGGCTGTGAATCCCAACCTCTGAGAGGAGGATCCACTAGACGGAACCAACATTTCAATAAAAGAATATCAAATCCTGGTATTCCACATTCCTAGTTGATTCATCTTACTATTGATGGCAATTACTAACTAATTGGCTGACTGATCAAGGAACAACGGAACATGCCATGCTATGAAGGAGATCGCGCTTCTATGATCGATGTCTGACCAGCAAAACTCATGCAAATTGACTTGGCCCTGCGGGAGTTCCGAAACGGGCATTCTATGAACGGAGATCTAGCCAATTGTCAAAGTTTCCTCGTCTAGTACCCAGTGTCATACTTCTGGTGATGGTGCAACATCTCGCATGTTGTACACTTTCTTTTGACCTCACCTACCGCCCATGCCTGAGGGAAAGATATCAGTTCTGGTCACATACTCGTTTTCACACATACGTTTTGACCTAATAGCATAAGACGAAACAGCAACTCTTGCGTTAGGGGGTCTGGGGGTATTTTAGGTAATTTGCAACATCCGCCAAGGGGTCTTAGGACAACATCAATCTGTGACTGAGATACCGACATTGATGAATCGAACCTATAGCAATGCCGCTCTCCTTGCCCGCCCCATCCGCCCTGAGTCAGCTAACCAAGAATCACAGGAATTTGCCCTGGAATCCGGATTTCCCTTCTGAGATTGGCTCTCCCTTCCTTTCTCTTGGCATTCTCTTGCTTGTGTGAAGCGCTCTTCTGCATCCGTGCCTTATTCTTTGTTTGCTTTGTGTGCTCCTTTGGTTTTCTCTAGTAGCAAGATGAAATCCGGGTGTGCGGCCTGTTGTTCTTGCGTAAGTTCCAATAACGGAATTCACGTAAGATAAGAAGTCATCGTTGCTATCCTGCTTTCAATAGTTAGGGATGCTTTCCGCTGCTGTCGAGCTATCTCTATTTTCAGCCCCGACAACTTATGAGTGAGGCTTTCGGGTCTAAGTCAGAAAGAGGGTTAGACGAAGGTAAGAACTTTGTTGCGGGACTGCCCTTAGTCCTTATTCTCTTCCTCTATCTAAGTGAAGAATCTCTTCTTCAATCGATGATTCTTCTTCGCCGAGTTCAGACTCGCCAAGAGTTGTTCGAATCCCAGGAGAGTTTGAAAGTGGTCAAGCAAGTCTGAAAGTCATCGGGTAAGGTTTTATAGTTCCAGGTTAAACGTACTAAATCTTATTAGCTTATTGCCATTGGAGTGAAATCCTGTCCAGAAGTTGTGAGAGAAGGATTAGTTCGTGTCTGTGTCAAGGGGACGGGTGACCCGACTTCCTCCGGTAAGAGCTGTCTAACCTCTGTTGTGTTGTTATAACCTAGTCTTACTCGTTCTTACCTCCCTGCCTGTTCTCCTTTCTTTCTTTTATGAGAATACTTGCCGCCTCTGCTCTCGTTCGGGCCCCGGGAATCCCTTGCTTTTGGCTACGGTCTTTATTTACCTTTTTGCGCTCTCCTCTCAAAACTACTAATTTACAAAGACTACTGGAAGGGCACGGCACGACAGCAATACCACGACAGATATACTTACCGACAAGAGAGAGCGAGACTGACCCACCTAAGAGAGAGAAGGCAAGAGTGACTCCCCCCTATCACTTAAAGGCCGGAAGAAAGTGTTTCTTTCCCACGGCCTTATTTACCAAGCTCGGGACTAGAGGAGCATTTTTGGAATTTGAGGTCTCGCTTGTGATAAGGAAATGTATATTCATATAGTAATGTCCTTAGCTTGCGCCCTATTTGAGACTGAGACTAAGGCTGGTTTGGAACCCTGTCCTATCACCTTTATCAAATCCCTAGCTCTCTTCCTTAGTGCAACTGTCCTATTCCTACCATGGGAATATCTATCTTTCTTTCTTGTGTCATATCTATAGTTTCGGATATCAAACCGGACGGTATCGTATATGAAGAAAGAGATTGTTGACGTTAGTAGACTAATCTATTCATTGGTAGGGCATTTCTTCCTGTGACCGCCTTTCCTACCAAAACCCCCGGTTTTTTTTTCTAGACTAGACCTTCGGGATTTTTTTAGGATTCATACATGCATTGATCCAGTCGAAGAACCTGCTCCAGAGCTACTACTCCGCCTAGCGTATCTTCCTGCTCGTCCCAGGTTCTCTCTGCTCGGTTCCACAATCAATCCCAGATCCATCCATTTGAGGGAGGTCCAATTCTGCGCTCTTCTAATTGCTTAGAAGGGTTCAAAAAGCCCTTTACATCTAGGGCTCATCGAAGCCCTATTAGTTCTGTATATTCAAGAACAGGGCTATCAAATGGTCGACTGCGAAACCGGTTAAAAAAGCGTATACTTGAACGATGCCCTCTATCGGCGATAGTTCGACGGACTACTTTTGCGATGTCTGTCACATGAAGAAGAAAAGTACATACACACTATCTCCCACTACCTCCTCTAATTCTCTAATTCTAGGCCAAGCAGCCCTTTCTTTATGCGAGAATACCTTTTTGAAAAAAAGAAAAGGCAAGGCCGGTGAAAGCAATCAAGCCAAAGCAACATTCCTTCAACTACCGCTCCTGCCCCTAGGAAAGCAAATCCAATTACCAGTCTCAGTTCCAGGTCCTATAACTATCCCCTTCCTTCTTCTTATAACGCGAGTGACCCATATCTATAGCCAACAAGGGCTTTCCTCACAGCTTCACAAGTCAGTTCCCCCTTTTCTAGAGCAGCTAGCACACCAATTCCAACAATCCCGTCTATTGCTCCTTCTCCCGTCCTTCTTACTGCTACGTGGGAAGAGCCTTTTTTCAATTCATTTCGATAAGAGCCAAAGGAGTCTTCCTCTCTAGTAGCCCTTCCGACAACAGATTCAATTGCAGCAGTTACTCTAACAGCGGCAATCGCCCATGGTTCTGCCCTACTATATTCATTATGACCCAAGGCGACTTTATTCGTAGCTGGAACAAGCAACGGATTAAGCGTTAGCGAAAGCTAACGTTTAGTAAAGGCGTTAGTACGCGCAACAAGCAACGGAATTAGCGCTCTAGCGCGAAAGCCCCCACTTAGTTTAAGGCGTTAGTCACGAACAAGCCAGCTACGAATAAAGTCGCTCTAGCGCGAAAGCCCCCACTTAGTTTAAGGCGTTAGTACGAACAAGCCCGCTACGAATAAAGGCGCCCGTTAGCGAAAGCCCCCACTTAGTTTAAGGCGTTAGTCACGAACAAGCCCGCTACGAATAAAGGCGCCCTAGCGCGAAAGCCCCCACTTAGTTTAAGGCGTTAGTCACGAACAAGCAACGGATGAGCGCTCTAGCGCGAAAGCCCCCACTTAGTTTAAGGCGTTAGTACGCGCAGCCGTTTTCTTGCTGCAGCCGTTTGATTGCTGCAGCCGTTTTCTTGCTGCTTTAGTTTGATTGCTGCTTTAGTTTGATTGCTGCTTTAGTTTGATTGCTGCTTTAGTTGGATTGCTGCTTTAGTTGGATTGCCTAGTTTTCTTGCCTAGTTTTCTTGCTGCTTTAGTTGGATTGCTGCAGGAGTTTTCTTGCCTAGTTTTCTTGCTGCTTTAGTTGGATTGCCTAGTTGGATTGCCCCGCCCCGTTTTCTTGCCTAGTTTTCTTGCTTGCTTGTTAGAGTAACTTGTTAAAGTCAGGTTTGCGCTTAGTCTTGCTTCTTTCTTATTGCTCACTTGTCTTGAAGATCAGTCCCTTGCGCGTTAGCTATTCCGTTTGATTGCTGGTGATTCAAAGAAAAAAGAGGTTGATGCCAAAGATCAGTTGGAGCATCTGCAACAATGTGAAGAATCCATGTGGAACCCAAAATCCGGTTGCCGGAGGGTGACCGGAATACTAAAAAAAGTCCCTCTTCGCCATTTGAGTTATATCCCTTAGGTGTACTTTACATTGTTGGAAAACAGCATTTAGAGAAGAGGTGAGAGCTACTTTTGAGATCATTTCAATCTCTTCTACCCGCAGACTTGAATGAAATACCCAAAGCTGTTTCGGAGAAGAAATGACTAAATTGCCTTATCTTAGTGTCTGCGTTGGTACCAAAGCCCTTAGCCTTTGCTTCCTTCGTCTCATTTCCTTTCTTCACGTTGACAATCCCTCTCACCTTTTCGAATATTGCGAACATCTCCTTTTCTCTTTTCTCCTATTTTTCCGTGATAAAAAAAAATATCAACTGATAGGTTAAGATCAACTGCTACGTCGATCCTTAAAGTTTGGCTCGTTTTTTTCCGAGCTAAGACGTGGTTCTGCTCTCATTGGTGCTCTCGCTTTTCATCTTTTCTTTAAGCTATTTTCCGCCTCAGTCTTCGTCGTTCCATTTGTCCCCGTCCCAGTGAGACTTATAGGTCCATGTACCATCTCCACGACTCACCGTCCCTAGTGATATCTGAAAGGTGTAAAGATATTGAAGCGAAAGCAGACATGCTGCTCACTGGCTAGATCGGACTGTCTCTACCTTTTTTAACTCCTTTTCCTGTAAGGAAGCTTGAAAGAGGGAATTCTCTGATCTGATCTATGATCCGGAAAGATAGATAGTCTTTTTTCGATTCCGCGCATTGGAACGGCTATTCATAAACTTAAACAGCCTTTTTTCTTACCTCTTATTGTCGGAGATAATCGGAGAGATATTAGTATTCCTATCAATTCCTTTTGAATAAAGCTACGCTCCTTCAAGCCTTTGAAACTATTTCAAATAGAATCTTTTCAGGCCTCTACCAACAACCAAGACGCATGAAAGCGGTTTCCGGCGCTGCTGGGCAGAAAGACATGATGGCATGAAACTCGATTACGTACGCTGATTGTTCGTCCACTTCAAACGCTCAAAACATACCATTTTCCGTGTGAAATGACAGGGATTGGTTTGGTTACTTAGGGAATTCCAAGCAAAGCAATCTACGCAATTTCCGGGTTCAGTAGTAGGAAAGAAAGGGACCTCTCACTCAATTCAATAACATGTATGTTCTAGGGCATCTTTTTAGAATAATAATGTTCGCATTTTACCAGGCTTTTTGGGCGTTCCATGATTAAACCGCCTAGCGGCACTTTCGAGATGCCACCTTTTTTTTTTTTAATAAAAAACAAGTATTTTTAAATTCCATTTGACTCGGGGCGGCAGGGACCCTCCAACAGAAACCTCGTCTTTTTTGTCGTCGATAAGTTCTCCCTCATTGCCCTACTATTCATAAGAGATACTTATTTATGAAAGCCCGGTGAGGCCTCAACCGACAGCTAACTGTGGCGGTTTTCAAGCTAGCACCCGTTTCAGACTTAAATGCGGGGACACGTGAACTGTGAAATCCGCAAGAAAGAGTTTCCTACCCTACTTAGCCTTACCCAAAGGCTTGGGTGAGTTTTTAGTCTTTGGTTGAGGGCCAGAAAAGTGAAATCATTCGCCGGAGGAGAAAGAAAAGAGTCCAGGCCCGCCTGCATGGTCACATGACTTCTTAATATTCTTACCTTTGAACTTATAAAAGGTCCGCATTTCACCCGCTTCGACAGAATTTCCTTTGAAATTCCTTTTTACGGTTGACTTTCTCATTCTCTGCTCTTATCGGCTCAATCATGAAAGAAAAGGAGAAAGCCCCGATCATCTTTCATCTTGGATCTGTCACGTCCGAGAAGACTCAAAAAGCGGAGAGGCACGGGCCGTCAAGAAGCCAAAAAAGCAGATGGCAAAGAAAAGGAGCAACCCGCGAGAAGCCTTATTTATAAAAAGAGAAACTACAACACATTCAGTTTGGCTCTTTGCCACCAAGCGTCCTACCATGCAATATGGTGTTCACTTTGCTTTTGGCTTTCGGGGCAAAGACCGGGAAACCCCAGCAGATCCAGGGGGGTGCGCTATGCTTGGCAGAACAACCAGGACAAATCGTGTCTAAGATAGAGGATGGGGGAGATGACCAACCCAAAGAGAACAAGGCTGGTGAGTCTTTCGGCAAACAACAAAGGGAGCAAATTGAGCCCGTCGCTTGGATCAAAGGAAGTCCCATGATTACCATCATCCAAAAGAACCAAGACATGAGCTTCCTTCGACCAGTTAGCTCAGCTCGGGTCCTCATAGATCGACCCCCCTTTGCTATGACTATGCACCTGAAGCCGCTCTATCTATATAATAGAAAGGTACATCTCGAGGGAGTTCCGGTGTCTTGGGTATTGGTCGATGGCGGGGCCGCAGTTAACATCTTGCCATGGTCCGTTCTGAACCGACTCGGGAAGAACAAAGATGATTTGCTGCCCACAGATTTATGCATCATTAATTTCACAGGAGGAATCTCTAAAACAATGGGGGTATTCCCCGCAGACATGACAGTTGGCAGCAAAACCGCGCTAACAGCATTCTTCGTGGTAAAGGCCGCTGCCAGCTACAAGGTCTTGGTAGGGAGAGACTGGATCCACGCTTGGATGGTAGTCCCATCATCCTTGCACCAACTTTTGGTGTTTTGGAATGGAAACGATGCTGAAATCATCTGGGCAGATGAGGAGCCACTCATTGTTAAGGTGCACGCCCAGGAGGCATTCTTGTACCAAGAGAATGTGGGCCCCGTACGTTTTTTGGGACAGAGCTAGTATGGTAAACCTAATAATGTGACTTAGGACAAGAAGAAGATAGACGAAGGCATGCATATATATGGCTCGACCTCGTCAGGCCAAGCTCTTTAAGGCCGGCAAGGTTCATCCCCGATCCTCAAACCACGAATAGATCAAGCCCCTGAAAGCACCAACAGAAGGGTCATGGCCTACAAGGCTTTGACCAAGAAACTCAAGATATACGCTCTAGAAAGACAAATGGCAACCCTAAAATGGATTGGCCAGGTGGAAATTTCAATAAAAACAGATACATCCGAGGAGGTAATCCAGATCGAAGAACTTGAACCTGCGCCGGCAAAGCTTGATGACAGCCTGGCTCCGGTCCAAAATCCGCTGGAGGAGGTCAATCTGGGAGATGAAAACTGGCATCGACCTATTTACATTAGCGGCTTAATAACAGGGGAGTTCAGAGAGAGGCTAAGAAACCTTCTCAGGGAGTTCAAGGACTGTTTTGCTGAGGAATACGATGAAATGCCTGGTCTGTCCAGAGACCTGGTAGAACACCGTCTTCCCATCATGGAGGGATATAAGCCTTATAAGCAACCACCAAGGCGGATGTCCACGGAAATCATCCTGAAGATAAAAGAGGAAATAGAAAGGCTCCAAAATGCTAAATTCATTCGGATCTAAGGTACGTCGACTGGCTTTCAAACATCGTACCTGTAAGAAAGAAAAGAAGAATGGCAAGCTGCGAATCTGCATCGATTTCAGGAACCTAAACGCTGCTAGTCAAAAGGACGAGTAAACTATGCCAGTTGCAGATCAACTCATCGATGGCGCCGCTTTGCACGTGGTATTGTCCTTTATGGATGGATACTCTGGCTACAACCAGATCTTCATAGCCGAGGAAGACATCCCTAAAACAGCTTTCCGATGCCCAGGGTGTCCATTGGAACTTTTGAATGAACAATTCATAAAAATCAATCTTTCTGGGATATTCAATATATTCTATAGTTCCTTACCGTGTCAATTTCCAATTCTTGGTCATTGAGATTCATGGGCAATACAGATTAATATTTAAGGATATATATTACCTCCTTTCAAACAAATAAAAATGATTGAAGTTTTTCTATTTGGA
>NW_026555348.1:120000-152500 GCF_029017545.1 Prosopis cineraria
ACCATTACGAATCAATTGATTTAATGTAGGCATCGCTCTTTCCTTTGTCCTTCCTCCCTATTTTTGCCCTATCACTAGTGATTACTCCCGATCCGAAGCACCCCTTTTCCATTCATAGAGAGATCCAATCGTCAAAATCAATAAAAAGGCCATCATAGACCAAGATCCAAACGGATCAATCTTGTTGGGAGGTACTGCCCAAGGAAAGGAAAAGGTTACTTCCGGATCAGGAATAATAAATAAAATTGAAACAAGATAAAATCGTATATCAAAACGACTTCTGGCATCACCGAAAGGATCGAAACCACATTCGTAGGCCGACAATTTTTCTGGATAGGTCGAACTATTGGAAGAAAAGGGAAAAGGAAGACCGAGTGGGATCAAAGAAACTAGCAGACTGATCACTAAATAGATACAAATAGGTGCAAATTCTGACATTACCACAACCCACTTGGTTCTTTCGTTTCGCTCCTTTCCTTTCTCGCGGAGCGGCATACCGGAAAAAAAAAAGAAAGAAGAAAGAAAAGTCTCATCCCGTGCTTTCGGGCTTAGTTCAAATAGGATTCGTTCAAAGAGAACCCTTCCACGACAACAACGATCACTCACTGAACACTCTCTATATCTGGTTTTTCGCAAAGGGTCGTCTTTCCGGCTTAGCTACGATCTTGATGGATTAGCCCTCAGGGGTTCAACTAGTTAGGCCAGCCGGGAAGACTCTCGAATCAAAGATCAACGAGCCAATCTCCTTCTTCATCTACGCTAATCGATTGAGTTGATTGATTAGCCTGAACAGGAGATCATGTCTTATCTTAGTGATAAAAGCCGTTATGCTTGATGAGGATTTCTCCCCTTATCTGACTGGTGGTTCTAACCTGATATCTATCATTGAGTCGGGATCAGAGTTCACCCGCTTGCCCTAAGGCTGAATGCCCGAGTAAGGCAAGCAAAAGGAGTGCAGAGAAAAGGAGACTTGGTGAAACTCTCTTCCATGTCTCTTTCTCTTATAAAAGATATTGTAAGAGCACGGGAAGTGTCAAAGCTGTCTGTCTGACTTCAACAAACAAACTGACAACAGCATTGAATGGCGGAAGACAGCAATCCAGCAAGGAGAGAACCCGCCCTTACTTCAATGGAAGTCGGGGAGGGGGAGTGGAGAGAAAGAGATCACATTCTATCCTAGGGCTAGGGAGAGACAGATTCCAGCCTTCTTCCCGCAACAAACAATCGAGCAGAAGGTCTGGCTGTGCGCGAAGAAGGACTTCGGCCATTAGTTAAACTGCTTTCACGAGTTGTTGAGGTTAATTCAATCGAACATAAGCTTCGGAGCTTAGAGCACGCCAAGCACAAGCTACTTCCTTTCCACTTCCTACGAGATTTGAAAGAGAGGTCTTTGTCCCAACCTTTCTTGTCTTCAAGCAGTGTCTGTTTACGGCCGATTTCAGGGGAAGGAGAAGCCTCAGCGTACCAAACAGATTCATTAGGTTCAGGGGCTGAAAGGGACGGATTCCCCATTGGGTTCAGGGACGAGTACGGAAAGTCAGAGTCCAAGTCCCAAAGAACGAGTTCAGCCACTTCCTTCGCTATTGATGGGACATCTAGGTCAGCCGCATCTGCTGTTGAAGCAGTTGACGGCCGGGCCAAGGCCAACAAGAGCCATGTTTGCATTTGATGAGCCTGACTAGTAGCAGCAACCAGGTTATGTCTGTGCTGTGACTTTATATGAACCGTGTCAGAATGAGCATCAAATCAACCAAAAGTTCTCAGCTTCTTTCTTAAGTGCTTCAGTTCGACGTGATCTATCGCAGACAGTTTTGAATCAGACTCTTCCCCATTACTTAGAAAAAGTGAGCCACCGGTACAAGAGACTAGAATTACTGATGTTTCAGTTCAGTGACTGAAGACACGAACGAGAAGAAGAAGACTTGAAGGAGACCCACTTCGACCTAATTTAAGAGTTAAGAAAGCAAGCTCAGTTCAGAATGGCTACTTACCAACAGAGGATAGCGAGGTACTACAAGGCCCGAGTGAGATTTGGAAATTGGATCGAGCTCAGCCAGAGCTGCTCCTACTGACTATGACTGGACAGCAGTGGACTCTTTCTCAAAGTCTGACCCTGCCACCTATATTTATTTGATTTTTTAGCCCCATTTAACAGGTTTGTAGCGAAAGGGAAGGCTTCATTCCCGAGTGGACGAGAAGAAGGAGCAACCCCCATTAAGGGAAGAGAATAAGGGGTATTTGACTAGACTAGCTACCGAGCTGACTCAAGGAAGCCTGAAAGAAAGGGCTGAAAGACAGCTTCGGCAACAGAAAGTCGAGCTGAGGAATACGGAAGAGAAGCGGATTCAACTCAATCTTAGCCTAAGAGCAGCCCAGAGATGAGAGGAAGAGGCTAATCGTAAAATAGCATATATAAGAGAGATTTTCCCGGGCTAGGAAGTGAGATTAGTCTCAGAACAGCTTGCCAGTCAGATTAGGCTGCGCTTTCCCCATTCATTGCCTTTGGGCTGAACATTCGGGATTGGACTCTTTCTTGCTTTCGTGACTCGGGTAGGAACTCTTACCCATCGCTTTCTGCTCCCGTACGCATTTGTCACTCTTGGTCTTTTGCGCCTGACTCCCGATCCGATTTTGGGGTTGGGGTGTACCTATAAGACTTCTTAGTTCCGTCTCAACACGCTCCGTCACTTAGAAGAAGTGCGGAACTCGGATCCCTATGGGAGAGTTCCCGTTACGCTCCGTCATCTACTGCTATTGGTTTACTTTGCTCCTTCCCCCTCGGCCAATCCTTACTCGACAGCCTAGTCCTTACTTAGGAAAAAGATAGATGTTTGGCCGAACCACTATCTCTTGATTGATCTGTTTTTTTCTACCTTTACAGCTCGTTCTGTAAGTTCACTAGCAATACACCAATACAGCACTAGCGCTAGCTATAGCAGTAACTAGTACAATGAGTCAGGGGTGGGGTGAATTCCATAATAGACGCCTGTTGGCATTCCAGCCTTCCTTCTCTATCTGCCTAGAGAAAATCCCCTACAATTCTCCGTCACCCTATAGATAAATAAAACATTGTTGTCTTGCTTGGCTATGCCTCCTTTCCCACTACCATCCATCCTGGCCCGGCCCGGTCGTCCCTCTTTCTCCTCTCCCATCGCTCAGTCCTTATCAAAACCCTGGGGCTAATTCTTCCCCAGGCATTCCCCTTCCGACTCCGCCCTCCCGGTTCACCTAGATCCATAGGCCGGCTTGCTATGCTATTAAGGTAAAGCTATTCAGTCAAGCGCTTAACATAAGTGAAAGACACAAGACTCTGCTCCCTATCTTCTAGAGAGGATTGAATATTCCTCTTATCTTAGAGAAGACCGGAAAAGAAAGATACTGATTCAGAGATAGTCAGGTGAACCTTTACGATCCTGGTTAGCAGGCCAGTAGCGGTTTTCAAAGGGGGGGGGAAGCGAAGCTTCTAGTCTGTAAGCAACGCGGAAGCTACTCTTTTTAGAATGAAGGAGGCAGGCCGACTCGACTACTACGACTACAATACAAGTCATGAGCGATAGCGAAGCCACCTATAAGCGAAGGAAGGGCCGAAAACATGGCTTGAAATGACCTATAGAAGCGATTTCAGTGGACTAGAAAAGCAACCTTCATCCACTTGCTCGGCTCTTTCGGGTATAACGCTTACGGAAGACAAGGTCTTGACGTTCTATAGATGAACTAGCATAACAGACATGCTTGAATTTAGAAAGGCAAGACAAGTCTTAATCTAAAGTTTAATACAAAGCCACTTTCGCCCCGGGAGGGGCACTTTCTTCAGAAGACTGACCTGTGTTCTTCCTGTAATCTGACCTTACAATAGCTTTCTTAAAGCTTTTGGCTTATTGATCTCCAACTGTATTTGTATTCGTATCTGGTAATTCTCTTTCTAGTGGATCAAGATATTCGAGGCTAATCCACTCTTCCGGAAATCGCCCTTTATTAAAACTTTTTTAACTTATAAATGAGTTGCTTCTCGACTCACACTCCTCTCCTATCTTTTTAAGAGCTGCCATGGGCATTTTTCTTTCCTTGGATGCTATAAGAATGGGCTGGCTCTTGCCCCGGATGAAAATGGACAAATCCATTAAGAGTATCATTTGTCACTTCTCTTGATTTCCCACCCACCTACCTATCATCTATCAGTCTCCTGAAGCTCCCCCGCTTGGTAGCTAATCCCGCTCGTTGGTATCTGTGAGTCTAGATCTTAGCTTATCTTATACTCTCTATACTTCGCATTTCCTTGAGCCTTTCTACTTATAGACCAGGACTGCTATTTGTTTCATACCAGAGAAATAAAAAAAAGGCAAGCAGTCGAACACGACTGCAACATCCAAACGTCGGAAACTTTTTGGCCATCCCCTAGAGCTCCTTTTCTTTGTTTTACACTATCCAGCAGAAGCTCCTCAGTTCTTTCAAAAAAGGCGGAGGGCGCAGACGATGAGGTCGCCCACCCCGCCTCTAGATTGGGCTGACCAATTTATGGCCGGTTGCTTGTGGTCGGCTCCGACTCCGAAGTCTTCTGCGTGCCTTATTCCGCCCTCAACAAAACCACTTTTTTCGTAGTTGATCACCGGCCAAGCCTGCCGGCTTGCCTCACACTTCTACTTCAGGAGCTTGCCTTGAGGGTACGATGACGATCTTAGTCCGAATGAATGCCTAAGGGTGAAAGGCTCTTCTGACCACATGTCTGTCTCCAAACTTGGTGACTTTCGATCCATTCCCGAAGGTATATAAATTTACCGTATATTATGTTAGTGTGCAGTCTTTAGTCTTGTTTGACTGATAGACTGAAAAGAGGGAGCCGTTCTGGAGTGTTTTAGTAATCATGGAGGGACTCTAAGGTGAAGGTAGCAGCCTTTAGCCTTTCCTAATCCAGGAAAGGATTGATAGGATTCGGAAGAAGAAGACCGTGGCCCGGTTCTATGATAGCTCGCATCGCTTCGTGAGCGCTCCGGTATGCCTTTGACGCGTCTCAGCGTCGTAACTCCGAAGCGCCCTTATGTATTGTACGATTGAAGAATACTTAAAAGTGAGCTCAGCTCATAAAGGCGTAGCTTGCGGAGAGACGGAGATGCAACATGCGCTCGTTGAGAGCGAAATCCTAAATGAAAAAATGCGAAATATAGTGCCTGGAGGCTAGCTTTACATTACGAAATACCACTCGGGTAGTTCGAGCCCAGAACTCGATCTACGGCCGAATAGCAACTCGCACGTAAGCATACATGTTGCACTTCGAGCATAGCTCAAAGCGATCATAGCGCTGATCCCCTCATCTACATAGCCCATTCTTGCAGATCCGGACGTTGCGTGGTTGTTTTGCAAGATCTGGCTTTTTTTTGGTTTGAAGATTGAATCAGTGGTCAGCCTGTGCTTGAACGACGGCATTCCAAGAAGCAACTTCCTATGGTATGGGATGGTCCCATATTGATGAATCAACCGACTTTCTCCATCTTGACTTATTTCGTTACCTATATCTTCGCATCTGATGCCGCTGCACCCCCAATGCCTTCTACCCGGGTCCACTGGTTCGAGGTAAACGGGCTATGGATTTTTTTCCGACCCAGAATTTCTTTCTCAATTACCATTGTCTCTTATCCCTCACCCAACTCCGATCCTAACTCAAAGCCGGTGAAACTACTTTTTATGCTGGCAATCCCTTCAACTTCACTAAGTACTGCGTGCTTGTATTCCTTGTCGTCTTACTACACCATCAGCTAAGACCAAGACCTTTTCGATCTACACATGGCCTTGCTCTATTGGGCGGTGGCTTATAGAAGCAAATCCCGTACTTGATAAGATCAGCAATAAAAAGAAAGACCTGCCCTTTCGGTGAAGTAAAGTTGCTTTCTTCTCTTACGAGATTTATAGTTGGATGAAAACTGCGCCCCTAAAGGAAACCCTTCTTTTATTGAGATGTCTCTTTAACAGCGGAAATGCCGACATCTACTCGAAGAAGAATAGTGTCAGAGTAAAGACCGGTGCTATCCCCTTCCCCTGCTACGCTTTCTTCCTAAACAATCAAAGAAGCATTTTCGATTCCCCGATCAACTCTCGTGCCTTTGGTTTGGAGCTAGGAAATTCATTGAGTTCCTGAAGCAACTCATAGCCAACTCCTTCTATTTGGAGTACCGATGCTTTCAAGTCTTCTCCTATGGGCTCGCCTAAGAGCTGGATTGATTTCATCGAAGAAGAATTTTCCGAAGAAAGACACTTTCACTCGAAGAAAGCAGGTAATCTTTCTATTCTCCTGAGCGGGGCTCAAGGGAGCAACTCGAGATAGATGCAAGATTCTTTCTCCTGCCCTTCACTTAGAAAGAAAAGTCCATTTTTCAGCACGCACTAATTCCTACGTTTTGTCGGTCGAATAGCCTTCTTGTGTGACCTTATAGGGGTGGCAAGCTTTAGAGAGTAGGGGCGAGGTCCCCATACTACAGAAGGCCGTAAGCAGTGGCTCGACGGAGATGGTTCGAATCAAGCGAAACCAAAGGCATTCGTTGGCACCCGAGATGCTAAGGATCGAAGACTTTTGGGATATGGAACAGTACTTTATGTTCGTGCCCCTTTTGACGACCAAGTCACAATGGCAACAATCTATCTATCTGGGGATGCGCAGCTGTGGTGACGGACGCGATATGAGGACATGCTGGAGGGCCGTTGCGAGATCAACGCCTGGGATGGGAGGAACTAAATAGGGAGCTCAAGGAAAGGAGCAGTTCCTGCCTGGGAACGTTGTATGGCTCGCACGAGAGTCCCTGATGCGGACCGGCACTGTTCGAGAAAATCAAAGCAGACCATGGGGGACTGACCCGAGCTATAGACAAAGAAGGACTTTGATAGATAGAATAAGGCACTCAGACATCAAAAAGAGGGCTACTTCACTATGAATGGTAACATATGAATTGAAACTAATGCGACGGGTGTCAATTACCAAAAACGACTCGACCACTAACTCAGTCCCGCGGGACATTTCTAACACAAGGCCGAAGATGGATGCGAAGAATATTTGAAACCACTCTCGAACCATCACACGGATTCCAACCCAACTGCCCATGATATGGTAAGAACGGAATGGAAAGGCAAAAAAACGATTCTATACGCAGACGTGAAAGCTCTATCGATAGAAGCATTCATTCTAGCCTATATTTCTATTTAGAGAGGAACGATTCCCTCGTCTGAGAACCGCCATTCACGCACTATTCCTCCCCACTAAAAAGAGCGATTTATAATCTCGATAACCTAAACAAAAATGCAGAAGTGAGCGTACCCCAAAGCTCTCCTCTCTTCCCCTTTTTTAGCCAACACCATCAACCCCATTTTTTTTTTTCACCTTGAATTGGTCAAAGCCAAAAATCTGAAAAATAGAAGGAAGGGAGATCAGAAAGATACGCGGACGACTTTACTATAGTATAGGTCGGATGTTTCCGTGAGCAGTAAGCAGCAGATCTCCCCTTATTTATTTTATTTTGGGAAAGCTGGTGGCCGCCTGTGAATTCTTTCAAGGCAAGGGGCGGCCTGATTCGACATTGTTGTTTACTCTGATCCGGTCGAGGTGGTTTTCGTTTACCAGCGCGTAGGCGGTCTAAGTTCCTATGACCGAGTCTTTCTGGCCCCTGTGAACATCTTTTCTTAATGTATTAAAGAGGGCCTCTCTAACCGGTGAAAAGTGGTGGGTGTCCACTAACGGCCATTCCTGGCTCGGCTCCGATAACGCAATTCCGGAAGGAGTCGGTAGTTGGGCACTGGATCCCTTCGGACCTGGAGAACGTGTGACGCTGGGTCGGGGTTTGGTGAACCAACTGGTCGCTCCTCTAGTTGAAGTATCGGGCCCCTTTTTCTTTCGTTGCCTAGGTTACACCTTCGGAATACCCCAGAAGGGAATTTCTCTCTATTTCCCTCAATCTTCACTTTACGCCAGGCCTCCCATCAAAGACGTCATAAGGCGTGGAATTAGACCAAGGGGAATCTCCATAGGAAACAAGCACCGAGCAAGCAAGCAAGAAAACGGGGCAATCAAACTAGGCAAGAAAACTCCTGTGCGTTAGTCACGAACAAGCCAGCTACGAATAAAGTCGCCCTAGCGCGAAAGCCCCCACTTAGTTTAAGGCGTTAGTCACGAACAAGCCAGCTACGAATAAAGTCGCTCTAGCGCGAAAGCCCCCACTTAGTTTAAGGCGTTAGTACGAACAAGCCCGCTACGAATAAAGGCGCTCTAGCGCGAAAGCCCCCACTTAGTTTAAGGCGTTAGTCACGAACAAGCCCGCTACGAATAAAGGCGCCCGTTAGCGAAAGCCCCCACTTAGTTTAAGGCGTTAGTCACGAACAAGCAACGGATGAGCGCTCTAGCGCGAAAGCCCCCACTTAGTTTAAGGCGTTAGTACGCGCAGCCGTTTTCTTGCTGCAGCCGTTTGATTGCTGCTTTAGTTGGATTGCTGCTTTAGTTGGATTGCTGCTTTAGTTTGATTGCTGCTTTAGTTTTCTTGCCTAGTTTTCTTGCTCCCTCAGATTTCGCACGTAGGAGATCGAGACAGAGCCCCAGGGCTATGAGGAAAGATGTAGATCGATCGCCTCAGATAGACAACTACATAGAGGGTCTCTACAAGTCTATATATTCTTTTTTATTTCGTTCCCCCCGTAAGATCACCAATGAGGTCTGCAAGTTTCACATCTAAGTAATACCCGATCCCGATCCGATAGTTTTACGATATATATATATTTAACAACAACATTCTAAGAAAGAATATTTTTAGATATCGGTAGTTGTCCGGTCGTACCCAAACAGTAAGATTCCAGAGGGAAATGCACCTAAGATCAAATATTTCGAGCCGGCTTCCGTGGAAAATTCAGACTTTCTTTTTGATGCTGCCATCACATAAAAACATAAACTTTGAGGCTCAATAGCTAAATACATGGCAATTGAATCATGAGCCGAGATCATAAAGAGCATACTGCGAGTAGGAAGTGGAATTAATACAATGGATTCAGAAGCATCAAACCTCTCTTGTTCGGAAGAATCGAAACACATCGAAATGGTACCAGCCGTACTTAATAATAGAAGGATTTGGCAGAAATATGTAAAATTGTCCCTCCTAAAAAGATTATTCCGGAATAAATGGGCAATAGTTAGGAGAGGTGCGCCAGCGGCAAGCAGAAGCAAGGTTATTAGATACCTCAGGAAAGCCCGGCCAGAACCACACGTGCAAGTTTCCCTGCATGTGGCTCGTCCGTGATAACTTATTCGGATTTTGCGTGAACTAGCGGACCGATCACTAAGTGGGGATGCTCCCTCCAGCATGAGCGAACCTTTTCGAAACTGGTTAGGAATGGGCGTCACTATCCCAGCCCGGATCCAGCCAGGTTCTATTGATCATGTCCCCTTCCCCCTTGTCTTGGGGCGTCTTTGGCTTTACGAGAGAAAGCCCGCCAATAAAGTCTTTCTCTTCCCGTCCCGGATCATATTCCGGTGCGTCCACAGAAGAGGAAATCGAAATGCATCTTGCTCAGCAGGCGTAGCTTGGAGTGGGAGTGTAGCGTGGGTAAGGTAAGTGGCCGCCAGAGAGGAAGCCAAACCGGCCTATTAATCGCAGCTAAGCTAATATGCGCCGGAGAAAGCCAGGTGCCGGAGGTAAGCTCTATTCTATTCGGCCCGGAGCATTGATTCCCCATAACGAAAAGGCTAGCTCTATCTCGAAATTGCCTATCCTGTGCTCGAGAAGGTCCCCCAGTTCCTCGGCAGCACCTCGAGGTGCATTTAGTTGTCTTACATGAGACTCGGGATATTCCTCACTCCATGGCATGGCACCTTTCGCTCATCCATTCCGCCCGCCCGTCCAGACGCGGCGCCCTTTTTCATTATCATCTACCGCCCTTTCTTTCCTCCCGGCTATTCACGCATGAAGATCGTCGTATGTATGCTCGACTTCGGTTGCCGGTGCTATATATAGGTAGGAGTACATTATGGCAGGATCAGTCACCCGGACAAACCAACCCTCCTCCAAGAAGAATTGTGCTATGCCCCCCCGATCCCTATAGAGCGAAAGAGCTGCCTGGTGATCCCTAGGTTGCAGCACGTCCGGTCGTTAACTCCTCGCTAGCAGCCGCCGTTTCTAGGACCGACCGACGCCTCACCTGCACAGGTACCTACGTAGTGTAGTGTCGGTCGCACATTCAACATAGCGTTCGGACTCATGTGCCTTCCAGAACCTGGGGTATTCGAGCCTGCTGCGTACGATTAGACAGCCTTGCGGCGGCAAAAGGATTAGACGTCCTCCCATGCTACGGTTCCCTGCGGTCCGAACCCGGTGCCGCATTAGGTTAGGGAGCTGGGCTTTTTTCGCTCCTCTCACAACTTTCTTCGATAGGGGCGAGCTGCTTCGCTCCTCCGCATCCCAAAGCGCGCTGCCCCCCTAGGCGCGCAACACTAAGTAATCCAAGCCAACCCACATTACTGACTAACGGTGGATAATCATATTTCTTAGAGGTACTAAATACAACTCCATGAATGAGCAAAATAGAGGTTGCATTAATGATAAAGATCTCTGGGGAAACCGCTAAAAAAAGATTGAACATGTGGGAGGATCCGAACGAATTCAGTTTTCATTTTCCCCGTATCGTATGGAGCACTGAGTTACAAACGTTACGGTCTTCAACAGGCAGGCTGCACTCTAGGCGGTAATTATGTATTGTATTTCTGAGTCGAAGCAATCTCTGGGGTTTTCCGGATAAGGGTCTACCCTCTTTTGGGGGGCAGGTACTCCCTAATCAAGTCCTTTAGAAGACTTTTGTCTGACTTTATTCTCTCCACCCACTCGCGCATATTTTCTGTATCACATTCCGAAGAAATCTCCAGCGATTCCATAACCTGTCGGGCCACTTCCGAGTTTACGGCCCTCTGCTCGGGAAAAAGTTTGGTCAAAGGACCTACTCCTTTCTCCGATTCCTCACGCACTCGCTCCGTTATTAATGCGTGAAGTTCTCCTTTTAGTTCGGAGACTTGAGCAGGTAGCGCTTCCTCTGCGGAGACTTGAGCAGGTAGCGCTTCTTCCGCCGGGGCTGGCGCCTGCGGTAACGGCTCTTGCTCTTGAGCCGGGGAAGCGACCGGATTAGCGGGGGCGTTTTGGGCGTTGGGTTGGGCTACCTCTTCACCTTCCTCATTTGGAAAGGGTTCGCCTAGGACGTTTAGATCGAAAGACGTCCACCCGGAACCCCTACTGCTACCCCCCATTTCACTTCTCCCTCCCACTGAGATGGAGTTGGATCCGCCGGAAGATGCAGAAGCTCCTTCCGGATCCATCATGAAAAAGCTGGAACCTACTACCGAACCGACGGTCCAATCAAGAAAAAAAAAGGGAACCTCCAAACCAAGAAGCCGGCTAAAGAGGAGGCGGAACGATCTCAAAAGGAGCATGGATTTCAGTTTGACCCAAATAAGACTGAAATCAATGCCGAGGACAAGATACAAGCAAAGGAAAATGGTGAATAATACGAAAACAAGGATCGAAATTATTACCAACAAAGTCGATCCACCCCCTCGGTGAAAAACCTTAATACGCCCTGAAGAATTCCTACCAGCAGACTTCCCTGTACTCAAAGTGAATTGTCTAAGTGCTCTCCCCTCTTGGCTTTTTCTCATTGTCTATCTCGCGAATCTGTCCGAATTTGAGCTCCTACTCCTGCTCCTCCTTCATCCTCGTTTGTCCTTTTGACATAACTCACGTAGCTTAGAAGAGTGAGAAATTCTGCCCCGGATTCCTTTTCTCTTGGGCATCTCTTCGTGTACTGATTCTTTTTGATCTTGTACTTGTACCAGCGGATGTGCGTACTAACACGCAACAAGCAACGCCAGCTACGAATAAAGTCGCCCTGGCGCGAAAGCCGTTGCGCGGCGCTTTAGTTTGATTGCTGCAGCCGTTTGATTGCGTAGTTTGATTGCCTAGTTTGATTGCCTAGTTTGATTGCCCCGCCTAGTTTTCTTGCTAGAGGAGAGGAGCGAAGAACGGCTCAGGAAGAGAATCCGCTTTGACAGAAGTTTCAGTATCCCGTCGTGTGGTGTGAGTTTTCTCTCTTGCTAGAGTATGGAGTCAGGCACAACAGCCCAATCAAACAAACAATGAGAATCGGCTTGACTAACACTTATGTTAAACCAAGATATTCTTGACCTTTGCTTTCATTAGCTTTCTTCCTCAGACAATAAGTTTAGCCATTCCTATCTCAAATGAGTCCGGTAGGATTGTTCCTCTTCAAACAAAGGAAAAAACTATTCTTTATGATCCAACTCCCCCTTCCAAATGGTCTTGAGCCCTAGCACCACCCTTAATGCCAAAATTTCCCTAGAATCCTGAGGTTCTCCTTCTTCACCTCTCTTTCCCATCAAGCCTCTTCAAGGAAGCTAGCTCAAGACCCTCTGGCGGATCAAGACGACTGACGAAAGGAGGAGAAAGGACGGATCACCTGCCGATCTGTGATCAAACAAAACTATACCTGAAGAATGGGATACAGATTGACCGGCACAAAAGCCATCTCTATCAATCTACGCTCATTGATGAGACGGCGACATAGAGAAGAAGAACCCTTTCTCACCCCCCCTTTCACTTAAAAGTAAAGAAGAAATACGGAAGCAAAATTTGGTGGAATCGAATAGCGAATGCACTTGCGGTTAAGACAGGTCCTGCATCTCCTACCTAATGCAATTGACCGACCCGGCATCTCTTTCGTTCAAACAAATATGCCTTCGCTTCAAGACGCTATTTACCAATAAAAAAAGGTTTTTATCACTTACTTGCGGAAAAAGACACTACCCTTTTGAATTGAAGAAGCCGAAGGGGTGAACGAGCGCTGCGGTAACGAGCCGTAAGAAAGATGAGCAGAGCATTCCTTCCGCCGGCCTTTATAGGAGTAGGAGAGCGTGGTGAGCTAGATAGACGTCCATCCAATCCTGCAGCAGCTAGTTGCTCGGCCTTAGTCTTGGGCGGATCTCACACTTCAATCAACCCCTTCGTACTGCAATCCAATCAATCGATCGATCAATAGGCTAATCTCTTTTGTTTGGGCCGGTAGCTAAAAAAAAGAAAGTCCTCCATATCTAGCCAACTAGCTAGCAGCATAGCATTAGCTTCAATTGAACAAGCTCAACCTTGAAAAAGAAAGGTGGTAGGCCGAAGAATCGTTGAACGCTTCAACTTGGCCACTGAAGAAGGCGAGAGAGTGGGAAAACTTTTTGCTTACTGCCATGCCATGGTTTAAGCTTTAGGCTCCATAGACGGCACTTTTTTTTAGGTATTAGGGAGGGGAGGACACCACTCAGCACCTAAGGTGGGGTTCAATGCCTAACAAAAACGGCCAAAAGAAAAAAAAAAAAGAGATGTATGGCTGAGGGGAGGAGAGAAAGAACGCATGCATGGGGATTCTGTCTGTCGGAGGTTCGAGAATCTATGATAGGAGATCTAAGGCTAAGGAAGAATTAATGGAAGTCCATTACTGAGAGAAGTGGTGATCTCGTCTTGCTTGCTGGGAGAGATAAAGCTTCCGGACCACCTTTTCCAGCCAGATAGCGAGCGATCACTCAGCAATGAACACTAACTGAAAGCGGCCGGGAATGAGTACCTATCCCTTACGGGAATCGAACCCGTGTCTTCGACATGAAAAGACGATGTCCTAACCACTGGACGAAAGGGACCAAAAAGCCATTCTTCATATACCTCAGCTCCGAGAATAGAAGTGGTTCGTTTTCTTTCTATACGCAATTCAAGATTTCGTTTGTGTTCATGTTGGCGATTTCTGATGTGAATTCGGCGGGTCGTCCCCCCTTCCTACGGGTTCCCCCACCGACCCAGTGACACACCAACCACGCCCCTTCCCTTTCTCCGATCATAAAGCCCCCTGATCCCTTTCTTTGCCTTTCATCCTCCCTGAACAGAATAAGTAAGGCCCCGTTTTTTTAGAATTCAAAAAAGAAAGGGCGAAGCGCCCGTTTGAAGTGGCGAAGGCCTATGATATAGTAAGAAAGAAAGTACGTTAAGGTTACGAAGTAAGGTCAGCTGGTTAAGGAAAGCTCAGGTTATGAAATCGCTTAGCCGTTAGTTAATTAATTAAATTAAGTAGTAGTGAGGCTCAGGTACGGAGCCTTCCACTGTGGACCGAGACTACGCAAAGGTAGAACACCATAGAAACTTCGCTTACTTTATCATAAACCTTGATTTCGCTACGCTCAATAAGAACCCGGAATAGCGGAAATCGGTTCGTGTTCCGCTTCCAAAGTCAGTCGTCTTTGCCCAAGTGTGAACTGCAGACGACTCTCCAGTGGTTCCATTCCTTCTTACTTTACTTCTGGGTCAACCCAACCCGAATGGGAAGAAGAGGGTCAGCCAAACAGCGGTCCACTTTGTACATTTGCTGAGGCAGACCAATCGGGCATTTTAGAAAAGGGAAGGGCACTTTTCGCCGAAGGCCCCTAGACTAATAAAGCGACGCTCGCCCCTATCGAATAAAGTAAGGAGAGGCGGCAATGCAGATTTAGTTGACGTAAGTGAAGGAGAAGATGAATTGGACGGAGAGGTCCGCATCGATGAGGAAGGCACCATTGGTTTTTATCGTGCAACTTTGGAATCTGATGGTGTTTTTCGTAGCAGTCCATATGATCTAACTCGTAATGAAATTCATCAGTCTGCTGTTACAGCAAGTGAAGAGAAGATAGATCTCGAGTTTCAGTTTGAAGCCCTAAAGTCAGCTTCTTTTAGTTGAATCCCACCCCTGGTCTAAGCCATTCAACGTGTTTAAGCTAGTGCTTCTGTCTTCTCTGCGATTGAAGTTGCAGTGGTAAGCTAATCCCTTGCAGTCTCAGTCCCTGTCTAACTAGATCTCTTTAGAATGCTATAGATTTCCACGATGGTAGGGCTTTAGATAAGATTGGCATTATTATTTTTTTTAATAGATGGAGATTTCCCAAGGAGTAAACCTTTTCTTCCCCCCTCCAAGCGGGATATCAACTCCTCCTTCGGCAAGAAAAGGCACTACTACTGCGGATGAAAACGAGAACTCAATAGCTCACTGGCTTTCTCACAGGAATTTTCCTTTGCTCGATCCGCTTTCTTTCAAACGGGAAAGCTTACTTCTCCTTTTGATGAGAATTCATACTATAAGGGGTCCAGAAAGCAAGGTAAGAAAACAGCCTATTCTATTCTATAAAATCCTCCATAAGCGTCTTATATAGGTCTTATAACAACCTCGTAGAGTCTTCTTTCATTTTCATATGGGCTTCTCGGCAGGATCGAATGTCAGGGAACCTTTCCTTTTCTAGTCGTCTTTTGTATGACTGTACTAATAGATTAAAAAGATGAACTCAATAGTAAGAAGAAAGAAGATTGAATAGGGAAAACCCAATCGCAGGGATGGCAGAAACTTCCACTCCCCCTGACAAAGGCTCTGGCTTTCAGGCAACTCGAGCTGATGATAGAACGGACTTCTCTAAGGGCAGCACTCCAAAAAAAAGTAGGAAAGGGCTCAAACTTCAACCGCTAAAAGCCGAACTAGCACTTTCCGGTATACCAAGTTAAGCCAAGACCACGGGCAGTTTAACAAACGAGCAAGAGGGGATACCAAAATGAACGAGAGTCGATCTAATTCCGGTTTGGGGCTGAATCAATAATTATTCATGCTAAGACAACGGAGTGGGTAAGCTTACCGCCGCCTTAAGCCAAGGGCGTTTAGCAAGAAGAATAATAAACCATAGGGGGATATCTGATCCTGCCAAGGGAAAGAGAGTCAGACTGCGATGTCTATCCATAGCGCTATCCTCCTCAATCGTACCATACCATTCTTTCTTACAAGCCTTTGAGAGCCATTTGCTTGTTTTCGCCCGGGGAACTCTCTTTCTTTCTTTCTTCGCCAGTGCAACCTATTCGTCACGTGAAAGCGTCGAAAGCCTTAAAGAGCTAGTCTTCATACCTGGAATGAGACCGTAAGCGTGCTTCCTTGTCTCAAGTTGGACTATTCCATCATAACCTTCTTTTTTACGCCATCCCCTGTTTCCACACCTCAGCTTGCCTGGTCGAAAGATTGAATCATCCATCTCTATAAGCGGGAAGTCAAACTAGTGAAGTATACTATACGAGAGAGCGAGGACTGATAGAAGCCGGACGAGCAGTAGTGGAAGCTCAATCCAGTCTTTCACTCAACCGGTGCTGCTATAGAGAGTGATCTGGGAATAGAAGACAAGCAGTATAGTGGAAAGCCAGTGTCGCTTCCAAGCGCTAATATCTTGCTAATATACTGTGTAAAGGTAAGGAGTAAGGAGTGGTTAAACAAGGGACTCTATCCCCCCAACTCATCTGAGACAGTCTTTAAGCCCTCGTGCAGAGCCTTAAAAGGCTGCTTCGGAGAAGCTTGTGGATGATTCATCATATTACTTGTTAACGGAGGTTTTCCTGTAAGTACATTGAGAATGGTAAGTCCCCGGAAGATAGAAGACAAGCAAGTAGAAGCTCAACTCAATCCTGTGTTAACAGCAGCTAATAGACAGTCATCCGGGAAGACAAGCAATCAGTATAGCTCTCTCAAAGCGCTAATATACATAATAAGAGAGTTCCCCGTACTCCTAGCCTTTGAAAGTCACTCGCTGATGCGGAATCGAAGAAAGAGCTTCTATCAGTCCTCTCTGTCTCTCGTCTGAGGAAGGGAAGAATTCCCGGGCTAGTCTTGTTTACGAAAGGAGTTTCAAAGCCTTAACTGGGGGAGAGGCATAGAAGAAGTAACAAAGGGCTGCTTTCGACGCTTGAACTTGACACTTTTAGGCAGCACTTAAGAAGAACTAGCTCCGGGATTGTTGTGTATGATGAAAAAGTCTCAAAAGAAGACCAGGTGCTATTCTCTTAGGCAAGAGGAGTGGAAAGAGATGAAACAAGATCCGACGCAGCTGCTAAGAAAGAGTCTAACTCAACCAATAGCATGTGAAGAACAGGCGCAGTCGTGTAGTAAGGGGCTAGTCCCGGGGGGAAGAAAGAAGCAACAAACAATGCTCAGTGAGTGAAGTCCCCCGACTAAGTCCCTACTCCGTTTCTGGCGTCGTTAAACGGAGCTTTAACAGTACTATGAGAAAGCCCCAGGATTTGAATCGCGACTGGTCCGGGATTCTCTGTCTCAGATGCGGGACAGATAAAGAAGAGAAAGTAGAGACTGGCTATTCACTGGCTTGGCTGCTTACTCCACGAAGAAAGAGAGCAGGAATCAAACCTCGAAAATAAGTCTTCCGAAGAAAGATTCCCGGAATCAAGGAGTAAAGAGGGATTCGGCTTAAGAGAGTGAGTTGGTTGAGGGCCTATATTTCTTAGATCGAGTGACTGGCCCCTAAAGTAAAGGGAGGAATTCCTTTACTTCTATCTCTGTTGGTTGGCGATTTGCCTTTGAGCGAGTAAAGTAAATCCTATCAGCCTGTCAGCTCAGCCAGTGAAGTTACTTCCGTTCTTGGTTCACTTTACGATGTAAAAGTCTATCTTCTTTTTGTTTTAGTTCTTTCCTTCCACCCCCTATGATAAAGCTTTGAAAAACTGCCCTTTCGTAGTCGTGGAAAAAAAGTGCTTTGGAAGATTCTTTAACGTTCGTGGCAGTGAAGTAATGAATCCTATTTTCATTCTTAACTCTTTTTAAGGGTTTATAATGTAAGCAAAGACTCTTTATTACGGTCTCCGGAGAGAGGCCCCAGTTTGTCTAGGGAAAGATCACCCCTGCGCGGGGACCTAAGCCCGGAATTCCATTGAGGAAGATGAAGAGTCTTTCGATTCCTACATCTTCCCCCCAACCACAGTCGTTAGTAGATATTATGGGCCTTTTAATTCCTTGCTTATGGATGGGAACATGCCTTCTGTTAACCTCCCCTCCGGAACTTATTCAACCAATTAGTCAATCCGCCTTTCCTTTCACTCTGCCTCTTTTTCCTTTTTCTTTCTCTGGGTTGGGACTTGCGATTGATTCGCCGAGCGGGAGTGACATGACTTTGGCTATCTATGATGGTTCGGGAGTTATTGAAGCAAGCAGTAGTCATAGTGCTGGTGAGCAGGAGTCAAGTAATCCGAACGTTGCAGTCTTTTTGGGAAGCATAGTTTTGGCTGTCTTACTGGCCGGAATGCTTGCTTCCAGGATTTAATAGTGATTGGGCCTATCCTATCTAATTAGTGAGTATTTGTAGAGCCTTTTGCCGTGCTTTTTGCTTGAGTTCTTGTACCGGAAGCAAGGAATTTCTTTCTTGTTGGCAGCGAGTTCAGTTCCTCATTAGTGTAAGCGGAAACCCGGATGTCTTCGAAGTCGTGGAGCGAGGGGAGCCCGAGCGGCATTAAGAATAGCTTATATTATAAAGGAGAACTGGCTGAGCCTAGCTCGTTTAGGTCCTGCCATTCCTACCCATTTCTCATTGGTCAACTCGGGAATCAGCTATAGAATAATGGATTTTACTCATAGAAAGAGATCGGTAGTCTTATGTGATGACAAGAACTAACCAAAGAAAGAAGGACGAATCCCATTGTGTGTCCCTTTCCACTTCTGATTTGCTACCATATTCTCTATGCTATGATTGTGGGGTCTTATCTTCCTTACCCTTAAGTTAAGGGCTACATTGCATGTATATGATTTGATAACACATGCACGTCGCGTCGGACTTATTTCCTGATTATTATATATAAATTTGACGATTCTCCGAAGAGAGAGTCAAATCTACTGCTTCACATGGTACGGATTATAGGACCACAACCCCCTCTAATCTGAGGAAGTTACAGCATGAACGGCCTTTCTTCCTAAAGCCCCCTTCCCTCTTTAGGGAACTTAGCGCCCCATTGATGCTTTCTCGCGGTTTTACGCCCGCAGCTCTAAGCATCTAAGGCAAGCCGGCTTCCAAGTCTTGTCGACTCCCTGCAACGACACTAAGTTTTCCCAGGTAATTAGTACCTACTCTTCCCCGCCTACTTCCTTTCCAAGGTATGAAGGTCCTCAGAAGTAACGAGGCGCCGAATCATTTAGGTAGAACTTTATGTGATCACCTATTAGATATCTGGTTTATCTTTTGTTCTCTCTCATACTAAAAGTATGAGCTCGTTCTTTATTTTACTATTTTTGATTTTTAACTCGTTTGGTCTCGCGACTTTCTGCCTGGAAGGAGAAGATAGGTGTGCTCTACCGTAGCAACTCATACGAGCTTGTTTAAATTATGAATATCTCGCCAAGTGATAAAATGGCTAGTTGCCTTTCTTCGGTTCTGTCCATCTGTGGAAGAACAACGGAGATTATCATAACTTCGCATTCATTCGAGCTTGCCCTATTGGAAATGTGGAAGAATTCCCTTGCTAAAGCGCGTCTGGCATCCATCCCATCGCTTGTAGATCTCTAGCAAGTTCTTGCGTCTTTTCATATGTTACTGCTAGAATTCTGAGATATAATAGAAGTCCACCTTCCTCCATGGAAGGAAGGTAGATTTACAAGAGTTGGCCTTACTAATAATTTGTCCAGAAGGGCAGTGACTCGCTGCTCTAGAACTCGCTGAACTAAAATCGACATAACCTCATTGGGTGAAGGGAATACACTTTTTTGCTGCTGAACAGTATCTGTGATTTCTTTGTACAATGACGAAAGCCCTTTAGCTACATTACTAGGACTAGCATGTGCCCCATCGTCACCAAGAACCAACCTAGTATCAGCGTTCATGACTTCCACATCAATAAACATTGGACGTGTTGCTACATAATGTTGCATGGCACTTGTACCCCTATTGAACTGTGACAAAATTTTGGCACATTCAGACAAATCTCTTTTCTGTGATGCTGCATCAAACCGAGCCAGAAATCTATTCTCCAATTCATTGCAATACTCTTGTAGATTAGTAACAGCAAATTCTAATCTTTTGCTAGCAGTTGCATTTCCTATCATTGATGGGGCAGCTATGCCGTGTCCTCCAATATCTTCTTCAGCAAATGACCGTAATTTTTGGGCAACCGAAGCAGCCTCCGCAGTACGGCTGTCATCAGAAAATAGAGGAGAAAGCTTTATTAGGTTTTCTGGGCTGCTGTTGAACTCCATCAAGTACTTTATCAGCTCAATCGTTTGACTGGCTGTAACCCGTTGAGCATCTGCACTCTGAAGTTGATCTCCTATCTTTGCAGCTGTCTGGCCAACACTTGAAATACGTGAATCTAACCTTGCAAAGCTATCAAACAAAACATCTACACCTGTTTCTAGCTCAGCAAGTGTCTTACGATGCTTAGTGTCTTGGACAGAGACATCTTTCTTAAGATTGTAGAGTCTGCCATCAATCCGATTATGGGCATGCCCTGAGATGATGTCTCCCTTATTTTTTCTTCCTAGCGTAAAGTTCCCAATACCCTAAAAATAAGGTAACTTCACTCTCCTACGGAAGACGAAGAAGGATTATTAGACCGGACTATTGCGAATGACCCCGTCCCTTCGTCTCGCCACAACACAAGCTGTGGTATAATCCGTCTATACCTCACTCTGTTCTGTAAGATATGGTTTAATGTGTGAGGCCTCGCTTCACTAACAGAAATTAGAAAGACTGATAGTTACATGAAAAGGTACGTCCTGTCTGAACGAAAGGGAAAGGGTTTCACCCGTTCCCGGAAATGATTATTTTTCTGAGCACAGGTATTATTTAGAAAGTCTAACCAGTTCCTATTCTTTTCACCGCCCCTGTTTAGTGAAAAGATGGTTTATTCGCTATATAGCGATCATTTCGTATATGATCTCTTTTCTTCTCAGGCTATTGGCTTTTTATCTAACTTGATAAGATGAGTCAGTACGTTCCACGGTTAAAGACGAATCCGATCTTTCTAATTATTTCCAGCTTTCAACCACCGGTTTCTTATTCAAAACCATGCCAGAGACTCCTCAAATCAGATACTTAGCTGGTCACTCAGGGGGCCTTTGGGAACTTATCCAGCCGGCCCTATCTTCAAGTCAGTCGATTCGAAAGTAGGTTCAGCTTCACTGTAAAATGCAGGTAGAAAAACGCGGATTTAGATGCACCCAATGCAAACTATAGCAATTGATATCTCCTAGACTACTACATCGTAGAGTTGCTATCCGGAGTGAAGAAGGAAGCGGATCCCTTTTAACAACTATCATGCGCTAGATAGGCGCATGGCATGGCTCTTACTGAATTAGCTAAATTTCATCCCAGGAGGGATGCACTTTTTCTCTTTGATGATGGCCGATCATAATTCTTTCTTCCCCTCATAGAGTCGACAGACTAAGCTCCAGGTCTTATTGTAAAATATTCCCTAATAGAATATATTCCTGCGCGGTTAGTCTCGCTACCTCTTTAGTTGTCGCCCCCTACTTGCTCATAATGAACTAGAATTTCCCCCTCCCCTTTATGGCTTGCTGCTTGCGATAAGTGTAGCTTTTTTCTTTCGCAAAGCTGTAATCAATTCCATTCCAAAGCTGTAGTTCTTTACCTGAGTTTGATTTGATCGTGCTATATCCTGACTCGACCAACAGAGAGAGGGTTCTTAGAAAGAAAGACAGCCTGGCACACAACCTGGCATACGTCGATCCGACTATCAATGAATGCGTCTTCGATCGTGCGATAGGTTGGAAAAAGATTCTCCCAAGTCTTCGACTTCTGTGCTCGGTCTGCTTTCCATTCCCAGAGAATTGAGAATGAAAGCCCACTCCTATAGTATAGATAGGCCCAAGACGGATAGAGGACTCGAAAGAGCTTTATTTACACCGTTCCCTTCTTTATCGAATAGGGAAGGAGGCCGTCACTTCAAATTATACTAGGGATGAGAACAAGAGAACGCTCTCCACTAAGACTCCCGTATGATATGCGGGTGAAAGCTCCCGTTTCAGATGCATGCATTGAAGGCAGGACGCCTACCCCGGACCCTGACGTGAACGAAGCTCCAATGAGTCGCTCCTCGCTGGAATGAGGGTCGGACCGTCAATTCATCTACTCACTACCTACGCAATAACTGATCCTCGGACGGAGCCATACCTGTGTTACCAAAACTTGCTAGCCAACACCGGCTACCGCAAAGGGTTCAGTTGGTGGGTTGAAATCTCGTCACTTCTTTTGAAAGTCAAAAACGGAGTTTGGTGGCTCGTTCTAGTGCTGAAGCAGAGTACAGGGCGGACGCGAAGGCCCCGGGCCCGGATGGAACGCTCGATTTTTCATTGCTGGAACATAGTAGGAAAGGATGTGACTAGGTCCAAAACTGCTTTCGGAAGTGAACTCAACTCTCCCTTTGGAGACCCAGTTTACTGCCACCACCTCTTTGCTTCTGCGGGTTCCTTGGGACCCACTTCTGCACTATGCGTGCACGGTGGCGGGCTCGACACACGTTTGGTTGGAGAGAAAGAACAACTAGGAGCGACCAGTTGATCGAGTACACCAGCAGATCAAGACCAACAGCCCTTATTTTTTGAATGCTTTGGATTTTGTTCTTAATTGGGTATAGCTTATATTTTATTCATTTTAATTCGGTCGAGGTCCGTTGGAGATGGTATTGCACGTGTTTATGGATTGAACGGGATTCACTGGTAATTTTAATTCGAGTTGGAATCATAGTCTTTTTTTGCTATTTGTTTTAACATATCGGGGGGGATATGCCGGACAACAGCTCCACCGACCCCCGATGGGGCTCCGGCAAGTGCGCTTACTTTTTCTTGGATTGGTGTTTACTGTTTCTAAAAAGGAGCGATTGCTTGTTGGGAAGCGAGCTCAACCTTAAGTTATGAGAAAGGAGCCTAAGGTTAAGCTCACGAGACAAAGCGAGTGCTCTTTACATAATGTACGTAATGAGAGCGTCTTTGCCCCCGAAGTTCGACTTCTTTTCTTCGATCAGATTGGGACTGAAGACCAAGACTTCATATTGAGACAAGATAAGGGGAAGCTTAAGCTAGAACTTCGCAGGCTGGGAATCGGTGCCCCTAGGCTCATGAAAGAAGAGGTTCCTGCTGCTGGGGATAGAAGATGATTCCGAAAGCGAAAAGGAGATTTTTTTAAGTAAGGCAGGGCCCAAGCTTCACCCGCGTAAGACTCATAAGAGGATCTACGTCATTATTCATTCCCCATCCCGAGATGTCTAAGTAAACAGGCTTCCCTAAGCTTGAAGCAAGAATAAATGAAGTCCATCAGAAACAAGACCTGATTATTCAAATCAAAGGCTTAAAGACAGGGTCAATAGTAGTAGCCTCATCTTAGAGAAGAGGTGAGTATGAATATAAGAGACCCACCTTGGAAGACAGCTTGATGAGAGCCGGGTGGGAATCTAGCTCAACAAAGAGTCTTTCTCGTCGGACCCATATACCCATGAATGATTTCAGACTTTATCACACCTATTTCGGAGGATGGTCAACAGACTTGGGAAGTCACCTTCTTCTTTCTCATGCTATTCTATTACAATGTCTCAACTAATGCCTATTGCCTTGCAGGAAGTCACCTAGGAAGAAAAGAAATAAGCAAGAACCGGGAGGCCCATTATTAAATTCAGTGCATGAACCTATCAAGAAAACGGAATCCGATCCTTTCCTTTTAGTCGGAGTGGCGTGAAGCTCTCGCCCCTATCGAATAAAGAAAGGAGAGGGTTGGAGCTCCTTCTTATGCCGGAGCTGAATCTTTCGTTTTCGCATTTTTTCTAAGTCCTATTGAACTGACTGCTACATAAGGCTATATTTCAACCTGTGGAATCGTTACTTGAATATCGCCCTTTGAATAGTAATAAACATCAGCGTAGACTTTCGCTGCGTTGGCTTCGTATGAAAAGGGCCTTGGGTCCGCAGGGAAAACTTGAACCTGATTGTTGTGCCATAGCATGATACACTGGTTTAGGCTCGATGGCACACACATGTTCCTGTGTATTCATTCTCTTATCAAGAGTACGTTGTACTGAACAAGCACTAAGTAAGAAACCCACCTTTTGACAACCTTACTAATAGAAAGGGGAAAGATGCGCCCCTACTCGTCTAAGGAACAAGCACCGAGCAAGAAAACGGATGCGCGAGCAAGAAAACGGGGCGGGGCAAGAAAATGGAGCAAGAAAACGGCTGTGCGTTAGTACGCACTTTAGTTTTCTTGCCTAGTTTTCTTGCTCGTTGCTTGTTCGTTAGACACGCGCAGGAACAAGCAACGGAGTGAGATGAGACTGATGAATTTCAATTACAACAGTAAGAATCACATCGCATCTACTGTATGTCCTGTCTTGAGGATCGTTCGTGCCCCATCTTCACTGGATGAGTCACTTCACTACCTTAATTGCTTAAGGCAAGTTAAGGGAATAGAAGAGTAAGTGATAAACACCTTTCTTAATTGGCTTTTTTAACTTCACACATAGCTCATCAGCTTGTGACTTCGCACTCTCTGTTTCGAGATTGGGAATCGACGGAACTTCTAAATAAATGAGATGCACTTAGGACGATGTCGTGTCCATGGTGGAAGACACCTGACGGGAAGCCATGGAAGAAGAAGAACTGAAGGAGAGTTACTGAGCTAAGCTCACTGGCCAGCCTGATCAGGAAAGAACCCAGGACCTCAACCCCATGGAGATCCGGAAGTACTTTCTTGATGATGAAGATCCTATTGAAGCAGAAGATAGTATCAAACCCGCTGATCCTGAGGAAGAGGGTATCACTGTTGTCATGACTAAAGGTGGCAAGATTTCCATTCCTAGTTTTTCTTTCTCTAAGAAAAGCTAGAGCGGCTACGAAAACCCTGGCAACAATCTCTCATTGTTCAACTTCTTGGCAGAACCATCGGCAACAGGTCACTTGAGATTCGTCTTCAACAAATGTGGGCTAAAACAGGGGTCTTCTCTCTTATCTACCTGGGGAATTCTCTAAGAAAACCTAGTCATGTTCACTAGAAAGGAGGACAATGAATACGCTCTCACTGGAGGTCCGTGGCTCATATATGACCACTACCTGACAGTTCGACAATGGGAACCAGACTTTGATCCAAAGCCAGCAAGCATCAATACTGTAGCAGCATGGCTAAGGATCCCGCACTGCCCTATGGAGTATTATGATGAAGAAAGCCTCTCCTTCATTGGCAACAGCTTTGGAAGAACGATAAAGGTTGACCTCAAGACCGCCACTCAAGCCAGAGGTCTTTTCGCTAGAATTTGTCTTCAACTGAATCTTGATAAGCAGCTTACACCAGGGCTTGAATTCGAAGATAAATATTTCACTGTTGAATATGAAGGCCTTCACCTTCTTTGCCTGGAATGTGGGCGTTTTGGGCATCATAAAGACCACTGTCCTCACCGGAATTCCCCACCGGAAAAAGAAAGATAAAGTCCTCCCAAGCGTCCAAAAAAGTCAACTATGATAAGACACCTGAGTGGACAATTGTTCAGAAGCCCAGACGTCAACGTACGAACAAGGAGAAAGCAGGCCCCCTGCCCAGAAAAGCTACTCGGGTTCTAGGTTTGAAACCCTAGCAAACCTTGATAATGATGAGACTTCCGAGGAATCACGAGGTAGCCAAATGCCGGTGACTTCCCAAAAGGTACGGACACAGCCTGCAGTTGCAAAACATCAGAAGAAGGAGACAAGACGAGTTTAAGGAAAAGTTGCAGACCTCCATGCCAGAAAGTCTTGCGAAAAAAGGGCTCACTGGGGAAAACATTCAGAATACGGTGGGGAATACAAAGAGAACCCGCGTGATTACCAAAGGAGCTGGGAAAGAGAATGATTGCCCTATTACCGTTGGGCCGGGCCCAAGCGAGCCACTACCTATGCAAGAACCGACCTCCCCCAAGAAAGTCCATATTCCTCCTAAGGACCCTCAACCACCAGATGGATCCATGATCTCTTCTTCTGATATGGCTATAGACCCAGGCCCATCTCCCTGCAAAACAGCCCACACAGGATCTAATTCTTCGGACATGGACCTGGACTCTTCCACTCAAGCTGCCAACCTTGGAGATGACGAGATAAGGCCCGACTCTACTCTGGCCCTAGAGTAATGTCTTTCACGTGCCTTTCTATCTCTTCCCCCCTTGATTCCTTGCTTATTTGGAATGTACGTGGTCTTTGTGGGCCGAGTTTTGATCGCTATTTGAAGAGTGTCTGCTCTAATATTCATCCGGCGATAGTAGCTTTAGTGGAAAGACGCAGCTCTGACGACAAAGCGTTCAGGTGTCTTAAGAGGCTGGGCTTCGAGAATTTCTTCACTCTTTCAAAAAACCCCACCTAAAACATATGGCGACCCCCCTTAGTGAGTTTCGCCTTAAAACCAAAGGGAATAGCGGAATAGAGACAAGTTCCGCTGTGAATAAAGTCTACGTTCCGTAGACTGAACTTCACGGTTATGGATACGAGTTACAAAGGCTCCACCAAGTTCTGTCTATAGCCCGTTCATAAATTCACTCGACCACTCAGACTTAACGAGCACTTTTTAGACGAGTTCCGTGTAGCCGGTGAGTACGAGTACAGCCTATGAAACAGGCTTTGAGTTCCATTACATTGCAAGAAATCATTCCCGCCATTCTCCCTTCCAGTGAACCCCACGTGTCTGCCCCCGGCTTCGAAGCAGTGGGGAAGAAAAGCGAAGTACACTTGTTGCTTCGACTTCATTCATACACTTGTCAGCTCAGTTAGCGAAGGCAAGGTGTGAAACGTTGTCTCCACTGCTCGTGAAACGGAGGAGACTCGGTCAGTATAAGGAATGTTTCTCGAGCTCAGGTACGGGCGACTCAGTCACATGTGCTCGACTGAATATGCAGCCACGGAACTGCTAAATCCCTCGTGAGACTCCAGTTTCGGTCAATCGTGCTTGTCAGCCTTCATCACCACTGCTTTGGCGACCCGGCTGAACGAATGCAGTGACGCGACTTGTGTAGCGAGGAGTTTTCCGCAGTGGAACCTGTCAAGTTCAGTCTATGAATAAAAAGTTTTTGGTAAAAGCCTAGACAAAAGGTGCCTAATAGCATAAGGGAGACTAATCGGGTAGCGAATCCTATTCGTTCGGCTATAAGCTTCTGGGCGAAGCGGTCCAATTGAAGCAGATTCACTGGCATCGGTTCCTTCCATCAAAGCTGAAAAGAGCATCTTCTTGGAATCCCATTCAGTCAAACAGCTCTCTGTGAGCTGCCTGTGATACGGGAAAGAAAGCTTCATCGAGTAGGAATGTGATCTTTGCCTTTAAGCTTTGAGCTTGGCAGTCTAATCTATAGAACCGGATAGGCCAGGCCAATTAGTTAGTGTGGTTCAATAGCATTTTCTCTTGTTTCATCAGTTGCCATTGGTCCTGTCGTATTAAAGGCATGGCCCTGTGTAAAGGAAGAAAACGGCGCTATCGAATCCGTTAATCCGCATTAGCGCAAATCCGATCTTTTCGGGGTTGAAGGAGTAAGCGCAGCTATTCAATCCGCATCTGGCTTGACTGCTGGAAAAGCTTGACCCTCTTCTTTTCTTGTTCACTCCACCATCTGTGGAAAGCTTTTAACAAGGATCATTTGGGCAAGATTAGGTCTCCTGCTCAAACGTTCGAGTTAGCCGCTTTCCGAAACCTGGTCGAGTTTGTGAACTCTAGAGGTGAACAATGGAATCAGGGCACTCTTTGGCCTGAAAGGACAAGGTTTGCCTTTGATCCCAAGAATAAGCTTTTCTCCGGCATTGACCTTTATTATTTTGAAGGTCATGTCGGTCCGTAGGGTGGGGAAGGCAACTGGTAATACGCTAATATAGTACATAAAGCCTGAAATACCCTATACTTGTACAGGGCTAGAGACTAGAGGCTCCCCAGGTAATCAATCTATGTTAAACCTCCCAGGTAAGGGAGAAGAACTAAGACTGGCATTGGCTGAAATGGAGCTTGCCCCAGGTACGAAATGCCTGCAAGGGAAGGACATCGGTCTGTCCCCGACTCCTCTGAGACTTAGACGGATAGACTCGTTAGACACGCTATTAATGGTATAAAAGGTGGGCCCCTAGACTGTTAGCTCGCCTGCGCCCAGTACTCTTTCACTTTATGGCTAGCCTTAGAAGGAGCTTTTGAGCTAAAATCCTTATTTGACTAAGCTTGATCACTGGCTTGAAAACATTAGCTTGATTGAACTGCTTTTGACGTACTTGCAGGATATAGTGAAACTGCCTCTCCTCCTGCTTCTATCGCTTCTATCAAAGCTGCTCTATTTGAATCCCCTTTCAAGTGGGAAGCCTTCGTTAGTGCTTATGACTGACCTGGCACGGGCTGCTGGCAGAGAGCTAACAATGGATGTAAGAGAAATGCCAAGAGATGGAATTGAAAGGCTTACCACTATAGAATGGAACTCCCGAGGCTGGCGTGCTTTAAGACTCAAACTCTATGGCTAGCAGAAAAGAAAAGAGGTAAGGATACTGCCCTCTTAAGAGTTCGCTGGCTTGAAAAAGATTCTTTTCTTTCTTCTTCCTGCGGGAGATAAAAGAGCTTTTCCAATTTGAACACTTGAAATAGTGCTTCCTCCGCCCCTTACTGATGGATTGACTTTGCCGGGATTCAAAGTAAAGGCTGGAAACTGGAATTTTATGATATGCCACCTCAACCCCCGATCTAAGAGCATCTGAGAACATCTCCGGCATTGTCGAGGGAAACTCAGATAACCGGAATGATTGGCCTTCACGCCTATCCCCATCGATCAGAACTGGCAACAGATCTTTCAGCGGATGTAGCAGCGGATCAATATCAGCTGTGTTCAACTCGGGTCAACTCCAAACCAACATTCGGGAAGGGAAGCCAAACTACTTCTTGAACTAAACTACTTCTTCCTTTTCATTGATTGACTAATGCCCCTCGGTTGAAAGAGAATCTTTTACCGCTGGATCAGCTGCATTGGAACCTTCTTTTTCAAAGCACCAGGAAAGGTAGCCGCCATCTCGCGAATTGGATTCGAACCAATATGCCCGGGCTACTTCCCTCTTAGTCGATCGCGATCCCACCCACCCTCCTTCCTGACTTTATTCTTTCAATTTCCATAGATGCGGACTGATCGTATTCTATTCTTCCTTCTTTTTTAGTAACAAAATGAACGACCTGAACAAAAAAAAGAAAACAGAAAACCCAACCAAGTCCTAACTACATACCAACAAAAGGGCCATACATATTCAGAATATCCATAAAGTAAGTACTGTCTGTGCCATGACTAATGAGATCCAAATAGATTTGGTTTAGCCCGAGAATTTGTTCTGTCAAAGACTCGTCTAAAATAAAGACATTTTCCACGATGTGTTTGAAATCCAGTTCCGTCGGTAATTGTAGATTCTCATTTGAAACACTATAATCCTTCCAAAGTAGCTCGAGTTTTGATTGGATTTTTGGTTTTCTTTTCTCTAGATCCAATTCTAACATATTGTTTAAAATAGTATGGCGTTCTAAAACCTGACCAGCTCTAACCGCACCAAAGATCGCTATCGAAAGAATGAGTGCGATCCCAAGTGTAGTTATATTGTTTGATTGGTTATCCATAAAAATCAAAAAAACTTTCTTGTAGTTCCGCTTCTTGCTCTAAAAAAAATGAAGAAAGGCTTGTCGGAAATCGCCGGTTGGGTTGGTCCAACTAAGAAAGGCATGGGAGTCGAAAGGCATCGCTTGGGTCAAGCATGAATATAGGGACAAGCTACAATGAAAGATGAAATCACTTCACACTTTCTTAATTCCCTTTCATGCTTTCGATAGTTACAGTTGCTGGTATTCTATATCTCATTCTTAGCATTCTGTAGTCACTATCAGTCTCATCTCACTCAAGCAAGAAAACGGATAGTCAGTAAGAAGTGAAGTGACCAATGGGTATTGGGCACGAAGGCTACGGAGATAGAATTCGGTCTGTACAGTAGAAGTTTCTATATCTATAGTCTTAGTATGAAGTAGCAAGAAGTGAGTGAATCGATACAGTAGAGGTATACCTCACCTCCTCCTCAGTCTGTACCGGTGCTTGTTGATCGGTATTCTTTATATTAGTCTTGTTCAGTAGATCACTATATATGCTATTTCTTGCTCGATCAAGTGAGTTGCCCGGAGTGGGACTAAGGAAAGAAAAAGAGAAAGACCCATTATTCAACTAAGAGAAAAGCAAGTAGCACAATCCCCTCACCTAGGGAGAAGACCCCTTCTTCTTCTTGTACGTATACTAGATCTGTCTGGATTGGATCTACTAGAAGAGGCTTCACTCGAGTTATGCCTTTAGGCAGGAGGAGCTACTGGGCTCTCTCGATTCATAGCAACTGGGAGAGGGGATGGCGGAACTCCAACCAGTACTTGTCTGGCATGGCCGGTTGGAGAATTCCTTTTAGAGATAGAGCCCGAAGCGCGGTGAAGCTATCACGCTTAGTGACTTCAACAAACCCGCACCCTAGGGAAGAATCTTGGTCAAACCCGAAAGGAAAGCAACTTTCAGATAAGAATCAAACCGAGGGGTTTCGTCTGTCGAATAGTTACCCAGGAAAGAGAGATGCTATGGAAGGAGGGAAACCCGCCCACTACAATTTCATAGTAACCTTAGCCTGGTAAACCCGACACCTATGAGGATATCCGGGGCATTCTCCTCACTTTCGGGAGAAATGCACGACTCATCTGCTTCTCTAGCTCGGATTTCTTTCCTCAGGAATGAATGGTAGGGGTGCCCGACTGTAAAGGAGAGGTACGTAAGTCACTCGACTGAGAGGAAGAAGTCTCAGACTATAAAATATAGAAGACTAGGTACGTAAGTCACTCATACCTCCGTGTATGAGGAACGATCTTGACTGATTGCTTCAACGCTTGGCTATCTAAGGATAGTAAGTGAGTCGAGCTCTACTTAAGTGATCTTATGCCTATGATCTTGATCTTCTTACTGAGAAAAACAACGTTGGAAGTTGAATTACCTTCATGGGCACCCTATCGCCTTCTTTTCTAAGAAGTTGTCCCCTCGTATGCAAGAAAAATCGGCCTATGTCCGAGAACTGTATGCCATTACTCAGGCCGTCGCTAAGTTTCGCCATTATGGATTTGGGCATTTCTTCATCATCCGTACGTACAAGGAAAGTCTCAAGCACCTCGGTGATCAAGTCATACAGACTCCGGAGCAGGAAGCGTATTTACCCAAGTTGATGGGATACCGATTCCCAATCGAGTATAAGCCAGGTCAATCTAAGCAAGCAGCAGATGCTCTTTCACGTCTTTGCTTTATGGCAGTTTCCATACCGCAATCTACCTTCCTTGATGAGGTTCGTTCGGCTCTTCAGTCTTCTACTACTATTCAATCTTGAATTGCTCAATTCGTGGCGGACCCATTGGCCATGCCTCATTACTCTGTACGCGATGCTTGTCTCTTTTGGAAGAATCGATTAGTAATTCCACATGATGATTCTGCCTTCATTCATCCTATCTTCTTTCCATTCCATTCTTCGGTTATTGCTGGACATGCTGCTTCGCTTCGTACATTTCATCGTCTGGCTCACTTCTTTTATTGGCCCTCGATGCCTCGCGATGTTCAGACATTTGTGCGCCATTGCCTAGTTTGTCAACGTGCCAAGCCTTCTCAGCTGCATCCTTCTGCCTTATTAAGCCCCTTACCAATCCCAGAACGAGTGGGGGAGGACATTCCTATGCATTTGATCACCGCTCTGCCATTGGTGAATAGGTATTCTCTCATTTTTGTTGTCCTTGATCCCTTGTCCAAATATAGACATTTTAGGCCTCTACGGTCAAACTATACCAGCCAACAAGTTCCTCAGGTCTTCCTCTTCCTATTGCTCAATGTCTGACATATCTAATCAGACTGACTTGCTACTGACTCAAAGAGAGGACTGACTGACTTGAAAGAGATAGCCAGGCTAAATCATAAATCCACTTGTTGGCCTATCTGCAGTCAATAGACTAAAAGAAAGAATTCCCTCTCTATAGCTTTGGCTTAATATCAGATCGAATCAATGAGCACTGAGAGTTCAGTCTTATCCTCGGACTATGAGTACAACGAACCCCCAAACCCGTGGTCGTCAACAAGCGAAGGCCTCGGCTGAGGAAACTTTTCACTGGTGCACTCAGCCGGCGTGACTCGGCCTCGCAGTATTATCAGGACTTTATGGTCCTCGCTAACAGAGTTGAGGGACGGAGTTGCTCGCCCCTATCGAATAAAGTAAGGAGAGGGACTTGAAGAGTCGGCTTTGCTCGATTGCTTTATCAGTGGTCTTAAACAGCATATCCGTCGGGACGTTATCGCACAATCTCCATCATCCTTGTTGCGTGCAGCTGGCCCCTTTGTTTGATGAGAAGCATACCTTAGCGGGTTCTGGATCGGTGGCTCGGACAGGGATCTCATCCGCTTCTTCTCCACAGCGGTCTTCCACCCCTTCATCGTTGACTTCGTCTGCTCTTCCGTCTTCGTCTAAGCCAGCGTTACCACCACTGCTGCCGACACCTGCATCTAAACCACAGCAGCCAATTAAGAAACTCACAGCCGCTGAGATGCAATTGAGACGTGAGAAGGGTCTCTGTTTTCCTTGCGATGAAAAATTC
>NW_026555348.1:157500-192500 GCF_029017545.1 Prosopis cineraria
CCGCTCCCCTGCCATCCAAGTCTATTCTCTTTCTTTCTACTACGGGATTTGACTACAGCTTTTTCATCGTAATCAATAATGCTTTTGAATCGCGGTTTCTTTTCTGGGAAAGCTAAAAAGGCTTCCTTTGCTTTGCTCCGGATGCTGCTATCAAGAGAGCTGGATTGAGATGCCTTTATTAAGATTAAGGAGATCCTTTTACTCGGATGAAGTAATCAATAAGCAGGCATTCCTTCTATTCATCGGATTGAGTTCATTATCTGGAATTTGTCTCATTAAGAAGCTGGGAGTAGGGGCGAACTCTTTCTGAAAGAAGAAAGAGATGAGCTAGTCCAGCAGATGGTTGGAGGATTAGGATTGCTTCTCTTACGCAATTAAGTCAATTGCATCGACGAGCCTTCCTTTTGCCTTGATTTCCCCGACTTATCTTACTGACAATGCAAAGAAGAAGAAAAAGAATTGAGCGAAAGGAAGAGAACAGAAAACAAGAAAGCAGGAAAGAAGACTCAGCCAAGACCCATCCTTGTGCCAACTGCTACAGTGATCGAAGAAGAAGGTCAGTCCTTTGCCAGCAAAGCTGAAAGAAAGGGAGGGTTTCCATGAAGCAAACCTAGAGGGAACTCCCCTTTGCAGCTGAGACTGCTAATCAGTTGTCAGTCTGGTTGCATTCCCTTGGTACCAAGGAGAAAGAAGTCTTAGGCGTGGACTTAGCAAGCTCCAAGCTATCCTGCAGCACGTGTTGATATTGCCATTCGCAGCTTGACTGATCCCAGTTCTGCAGCAAGTTAAAAAGCACAGCACAATCGAGCTCTATAACGATCTGGGGGGAAGACTTTGGCAAAGTTCCAAGGCCTTTCTTAGAGCAAGGCATTCAGTTCCAAAAGCAGAGGAAGTCCTTCTTTCCATATAATCAATTTCAATCTCGCCCGTTTAGTTACGTGAGCGCTAAAGGACGAACCCTTCCCTATGATCCTCATTCCTTAACTAGATCAAGTCAAGGGCGCTAGCCATTAGAAAAGAACTGGACTTCCCCAAGACAACAACTTTACTTGAGAACAGAGACACCAGACACTATCGATTCTCCAATCACTTGACTTCCAGCTGAGAGCAAAAGGAATGCATAGCTGTCTTAGATGAGATATCCCCTTCGGGTTCATAGACTATGAAGCTGAAGATGAGAAAGAGTGATGCCACTTGACCGATAGTCCGAGGTATGGAATCGCCCCTATCAGATAAAGGCAAAGCGAGAGGAACAAGCAACGGAATTAGCGCCCTGGCGCGAAAGCCCCCACTTAGTTTAGTAAAGGCGTTAGTACGAACAAGCAACGGAATTAGCGCCCGTTAGCGAAAGCCCCCACTTAGTTTAAGGCGTTAGTCACGAACAAGCAACGGAATTAGCGCTCTAGCGCGAAAGCCCCCACTTAGTTTAAGGCGTTAGTCACGAACAAGCCCGCTACGAATAAAGGCGCCCGTTAGCGAAAGCCCCCACTTAGTTTAAGGCGTTAGTACGAACAAGCAACGGAATTAGCGCCCTAGCGCGAAAGCCGTTGCGCGTTAGTACGCGCAGCCGTTTTCTTGCTGCTTTAGTTTGATTGCTGCTTTAGTTTGATTGCTGCTTTAGTTTGATTGCTGCTTTAGTTTGATTGCTGCTTTAGTTTGATTGCTGCTTTAGTTTGATTGCTCCGCCTAGTTTTCTTGCTCCGTTTTCTTGCTGCAGGAGTTTTCTTGCTTGCTGGGTAGGGAGTTCTTCTTTAAGGGCCTTCGCCTGCAGTTGCTGTCTTAGGATTGAGACCGATAGGAAAAGGTATGATCTCACTCTTTCTAAGCGAGATACAAAGTTTTCCGATAAGGAGTGAAGGAAGGCTCCAAGTCAGTCTATCTATACAGCCTAGTATCCCATACTCTAAACTTGAAAGATAGGCCTTTCTCCGATCATGCCTTATCCATGTCATTCCTCGCCTTCGAGCTAACGTTCACGTTCTAAAGATATATTATCCCTAAAGGAGTCTAATCCCAACCCATTTCTCCCATCAAGCAAGCATCAGAGGTTGTCAAAGCCAGTTTTTCAGTAAGAAAGCTTAGGAAAGCAGGACTAGTGAAAATGACAGGAAGCACTATGGACTTTAGCAGGAGTCTTGAAAGCAGTAGTATTTTAAGTAAGTTCCTTGGCAGGCGAATTCTAGTCCCACCTAATCAAAAGCATTAGCCCTCTATTCTGCTTTCCAGGGCTAAGTCTTTCGATAGCGGTCCAGGCGTGCAATTGTTTAGCCTTTTAGAGTTGTCCCCAAGGATCTTTCTAGTTGCTTCTTTCCTGTACTAAGTATACTCGGTTCGGAGTGAGCTTGCATATGGTTGTAATAAGTAAAGAGAACAACCATTGAGAAAGGAATTTCTACTACACTACAGCTTTGTTGCTTCGGTTTAGCAGTCCGCGTTAGCAAGCAGTCCAACTATGGCTATGGGAGGATCCCTTATGCAACTGTTTTCAGTAGTACGCCTAGAAAAAACCAATATGTTTTTCCTAAGTTCCTAAGCTAAGAGTGAAAAGGTACTGGTACAAAGATCTTAGCCTCTCAAAAGAGATGTGCGAACGCTAGTCCTGACTTGAGTAGTCATCAATAGAAAGAGCTAGGCGGTACAACAAAACATAAAGGAATGCTTAGATTCACTCTGGTATACGCTCCAAAGCCAAGCTTTACGAAAGAAAGAGTCCAGGGATCGGAAGGAGATTTTTATGCCTCACACAGGCAATTTCGCTAGGCTCAGCAGATAAGACGGGATTGAACTAAGAGAACATTCCTATCATCAAGAAAGTCGGCTCCATCAATGAATTACTTGACCCTAACATTGCTATTCTTAATAACCTCAAAGAGCATCCTTTAAAGCGGGGTCCGCCTCAGGGCGATAAGAATACTTACTATATAAATAAATATAAAGCATAAAGAGCCACTCATTCAAATTGAAGGGACGGTGTAGAACTCAACCTCTAGCCTCGTGCGTATGCGTATAAAATAAGGAAACGAAACTCAGCAACTACTTTGAAGAATTAGCTGCGGATGCAGGTGCGTATGAATAGTGAAAGAGTCAGGAAGTTCTCCTTATTCGCTCCTCTTCCCTTTCTCTGCTAGCCGCATAGTTAGAAGAGCGAGTGGCCCATTACGTTAGAAGGCCTCTCCAGCTTATTCGATAGGGGCGAGTGGCTACGCACATTCACCTCGTAAACTCGGAAGCATGCTTCGCTCACTTGCTTGCATCTCGTATAATTCATACTTATTATAAGCAATTCACATTCATTCGAAAATCGGATTTCAACCTTTCGATACTTAACTTATAGGCACCTTGAAACTGGGACTGAGACTGGCTCGCTGGCTTGACTTGCTTGCAGGAACTTCAGATATCTCTTTTGCCTTAAACTTAAAGAATCCAATTGCAACTCACACCCCAGGGAAGGCAACTGACTCAGAGGAGGGGTTGACAGATACAGATAACCCACAGGGCACTCGTACTAACAATATGATTTTACCCTCTGGGGCAGAGACTAGACACAACTTACCCCCGGAGACTAGGCAAGACTAGCAGGGAACTGGTCTTTTGGATATGTCTTACCGGAAAGAAGCTCGACTGAAAGCAGGTGCTAACTCGATCCCGATTCTCTTTCAAAGGGGGTGCCATATCCCGCGAAGGGTGAGAAAGACGTAGGAGGTCGTACATCGAAATTCTGGCAGGAATAGTGGCCAATTGAGTCACCAGGTCATAGTCGAACGCTTCGTTCAGACTAGGTGGATTGCTCCCTCTGGCGAGCTCTTTTCTTTGTAAGGGCCTTAGAGGTTCTGCCAATTTCCTTAACACTTCTGTGCAATTGCAATCACGGTGCTAATTTTTTCCCGACCGGGTGAGAAAGTCCGTCCTCCTCATTAGTAGGATCCGACTCGGAATCCCTGACTGCATTTCCTTCCTCTATCATTTTGGGCTTATCTACTTTTGTGACGAGGACGGGTCAGACCCCCTACACCCCCAATGCCCCCTCTTGTTCTCCCCTTCGTCTTTCTCAACAACAACCACGTGGCAGATTGCCATAGCACCTGGGGACCCTTGGTCTGGCCCTGGGCCGTGGTATTTGAAGAAAGGACGGCAGGGCGAGCACATGTCTGGCCATAGTTGCTCTTCTTCCTTATCTTGACTCATGGCGTCTTCATCAGTGAAAAAAGTCAATCCTCATCCTCATAATCATCTTCCTCCGTAAGAGAAAAGGGACCACGGCCGCCATGCCCCCTGTCCATTCTAGCTATCAAGGTGAACTTGCCCCTCTTTCTTCCCAGTGAGCCTCCGCGTAGCAGGCCTCGACACACCTCTGCAACATATGGCCTCTCCCCCATGGCGAGTATATGCTAGCTTCAGGCGGGGTAGGAAATGCTTTTGAAAAGATGCCTTCGGGTATCTCTTCCCCTTCATACATTCGAGAGAAACCTTCCCCTTATCTTTAATAGCATTGCTATCGCTAATCTCGAAATCTTCAAGCAACTCGATTAGGGTAGGCAGTGTGCATTCTTCTCTCGGCTCTAGAACAGGAATCGGGGAAGTTAGCCTTTATTCTTTCTTTGCCAAAGCAGGGCCCACCGTTATCATGCATGATGAAACCTCTTGGTCTTCATCTGAGGAGTGGTTTTCTTTCTCTTTTGGATTGCAGGAGGTCCGCAAGGGTGATCGGAACCCTTAATTCTTGCTTTGGGGAGTCATCGGGCACTTTTTCCTTCTTCTTAGGCTGCTTCTTACTTCTATATTTTATTCATCTTTCACTTCTCTTACTTCCTAAAATTGGACTTTTGGCTGTTGTGATTCTACGGTTTAGAGCATTACCAAGATAGCTAGTTAGCTCCTAGTAGCTCTTAGTGGACTTCGCCGTTCTTTCCCAACGACTTTTATTGATTCGTGTCCAGTAAGGGAAGACAGAAGGGAAAGGGAGGAAGTAGAATTTGGTGTGGTGCTATCGTAATCGTATAAGAAGATCAAGGTTTCATTTCACAAAAATCCTCCTATCTTTTCGGACAGATAAGATGTTATTAAGGCAAGGAAGTCACTTCTTGCACAGATTACCCGCTACGCTCTTTGCTTTATGGCTTACAGGAGTACTTGACTAGCCTGCTTGACTGATCTTACAGTTCTCGAATCAGCTCTTAGGGGGGTAATTATGCTTAACACAGGGAGTTCGGGCATTGCAAACAAAAAAGTGAAAGAAGGGATTGAGAGAGGGGATAAAGGGATTTTGCTCTGCAGATGAATTGAAAGGATCGCATTCTCTACTTCTATCATTTGTGCTATCGTATATAAAGAGAAAGGAAAGGCTTAGGAAAGGTGCTCTTAACTAACAATTGCATAAGAGAAGAAAGCTGTTAACGTAGGTCGGATCAACGCGGCGATCAATGCTATCCGACTGGAATGATCGAATCGATTCACTTTTGACTTGATCGAGATTGGGTTGGTGTTCAGTGTACTAAACAAGCAACGAGCAAGAAAACCATCAATAACAATAAATCAAATGATTATCTGATATAACTATAATACACGTAGAATGAGTTCCTTACTAGGGTATTATTAGTATATTTTTCTAAATCATAAGATAGAAACAAGCTCAATCATACCTCTCCTTTACAAGACAAGCAAGTAATCTTTATCCTGCCCCCCCTTATCATATTCAGGCTAAATCTAAAGAGCCATTTGCTTGTTTTCGCCCGGGGAACTACTTAGAAGTGAAGGGCCTCTCCTTCTTTAGAGCGAACGAGAAAAAGAAAAGAATTCCCTATTGGGGGATCCCCTAACGTAATAGAATATCTCTCCTTTGCTGTTCACTCACGCGATATTGCTGGATCGGGCTTTCGCCCTTATACGAATACGATACGATAGGGGGAAATTCGATACAAGACAAGTATCGGATCGGTAGCATAACTGCTTTCGCGCAGCCCCTTACCCCGCCCCCCTTTATCTCATTAAGGCTGCTAAAGCCGTAGCTTCTGAATCGTAGAATACTACGGACAGCGAGAGGCGGCTAATATCAAACTTAGAGTGTGAGACATAACCTGTCCCCACACCTTATTTATGCTTTACCATCACATAAACCAGATGCAGTTACAAGTGAGGCCTCCACTAAAGTCGAGGTATTGCCAAACGATGGCATATACGCCAGCAGGGGCACGAGCAGAGCTCCTAGCTTCCTACCAGTACGCATAGAGGCGATCATCTGGCGCCTTACACCCTGTAGTTATGCTTGGGCCGTTAGCCACGTGCTAGTAGGCATACGCAAACACTATCGCCTTTTAGTATTCCATCAGATGTATCCCTTGTTAAGAGAGTTTCCTCTCTGGGACATCGCAGCTCACAGATTGTGTTAAACACAACGGCTGTACATCTGAGAGGGTTACTATCAGATGATAATAGTCTGTTTCTGACTACTAACACTGGTGTGACCAACTCGGCTACGCACGTAAGAAGCTCTAACTAGAGATATCCTGAATAAAGCCGTAGCTTCTTTCTTTCGCTAACGTGCTTGTTTCCTTATCAGTCTGAGATCGAAGAGCGCTGCCCGCTCTTCGATCTCCGTATCCGTATATAGAGAAGAAGAAGTCAAGGGGCTGGCTGGCAAGGTTGGGTCGAGACGAGAGTTGGCTAGAATTGGCTCTAAAGTAGGCTCGAAAGGGTTTCGAAAGTAAGAGTTAGGTTGGCTCCAAAGTAGGCCGGCAAGGGGTCTGAGAACGGTTGAGGTTGGGTCGGGGTTACGCCTTGGGGTTGTGCTAGGAGGGAGAATTGGAATCAGTTCAATGCATTGCATATAAGCTGCGGAGTACTTACTTAGTAGCTCTCCCAGAGCTGCCCGCTCTTCGATCTCCGTATCCGTATATAGATAGATTCGATCTCCGTCGTATCCGTATATAGAATAGATAGAGCTGACAAGGAGTACTTTAGGGACGGAACTCGCAAGCAAGGAGGAAGGAGAAGTAGAAGAAGGGCTCGGAGGGTTGGTTCGAATTGGCTCTAAAGTAGGCTAAAATTGGCTCGCAGGTAGAGCGGGCTCGAAAGTGAGTATAGGCGGAGAAGGTTGGCTAAGAAGTAGGGGAGAAGTAAAGTAGGAGAAGGTAAAGTGAAGTTGGCTCGAAAGAAGGGTTGGCTTAGGCTCGGAGCGGAGGTTGGAGAAGGGTTACGGGTTAGGGGCCTTAAACAGGATAGGGCTAGCTGACTGAAGGCCTTATACGGGATAGGGGTTCAGTTCAGTCCCTATCGTGCACACACTGATTTGTCCTGTTCAGTCCTGTGAGTGCATACGCTGATTTGTCCCCCGCTCGTGCCCCCTACCCTAAAGGTCATTCGCCTTAAGGAAAGATGAAGCAACAAGTAGGAATGAGAACAAGCATTGAAAATGACATAAATAATCAGAACATCGCATCTCAGACAGTATCTATTTGGCGATTGAGAAAGCGCCCTTGAGGTGTAGTACCCAATGAGCTCTCCTATAGTGCCTCGAAATGAAGCCGGAGAGCTTCAAGCTTAAGGGCAACCTGAGATCGCCTAAGATCGAATGGAACTGTCTTTGATTGAGTGAGACGGAAGAGAGATATATAGACAGTGTGTAGTGATGGAATTCTAGTCAGTCTTTACTTAACTCGAACCGCCTACATTAAATCAATTGATTCGTAATGGTAGAAAAGGAAAAACGGCGCACGGACCGTACTAGAGCTTCGGATCAATGTCCCCAGAAGCAAGGAGTACGCCCTTCAACGAGAAAAACACCGAAAATCCCTTTTTCTTTCGTTTTGCTTCTCCCGGTCGTCGAGCCTGATCGACTCGACTCTTTTCCCATGTTTTTCTTGGTTGGACCAACCCAACTGGCGATTTCCGTCTTCCTGAATTGGGAGAGCAAGCAAGAAAAAGAAAGTCTCTCCTTTTGGGAGCAGAGCAGTCAAATAATGAACCAAAGCAAATGATTGTTATTGTTCTAAATCAATTATTTATTAGTTTCAAATTCTTAACGATTGCTCTTTGTGATGCAGCGGAACCATGGCTATTAGGGTTTCAAGACGCAGCAACACTTATGATGCAAGGAATAATAGACTTACATCGCGATATCTTTTTCTTCCTCATTCTGATTTTGGTTTTCGTATCACGGATCTTGGTTCGCGTTTTATGGCATTTCAACTATCAAAAAAATCCAATCCCGCAAAGCATTGTTCATGGAACTACTATCGAGATTCTTCGGACCATATTTCCTAGTATCATCCCGATGTTCATTGCTATACCATCATTTGCTCTGTTATACTCAATGGACGAGGTAGTAGTAGATCCAGCCATTACTATCAAAGCTATTGGACATCAATGGTATCGGACTTATGAGTATTCAGACTATAACAGTTCCGATGAACAGTCACTAACTTTTGACAGTTATACGATTCCAGAAGATGCTCTAGAATTGGGTCAATCACGTTTATTAGAAGTGGACAATAGAGTGGTTGTACCAGCCAAAACTCATCTACGTATTATTGTAACACCTGCTGATGTACCTCATAGTTGGGCTGTACCTTCCTTAGGTGTCAAATGTGATGCTGTACCTGGTCGTTTAAATCAGATCTCTATTTCGGTACAACGAGAAGGGGTTTACTATGGTCAGTGCAGTGAGATTTGTGGAACTAATCATGCCTTTACGCCTATTGTCGTAGAAGCTGTTCCTAGTAAAGATTATGGTTCTTGGGTATCCAATCCATTAATCCCACAAATCCCGAAGTGGGTTCGAAGCCTAGAGGACCTAGGCTTGGTTACGGTTTCATATGCTGATGCGGTAGGAGGTGTGGACCGTCCTCCAACGCCGCCAGCTGTCGAACTACCAGGGGCAGCTATACAAGCTCCCGAAGGTCCCCTAGAGCCACCAGCTCCCCCACAACCAGAAATACCAGAATTGGAACACCCTCTGCTCTCGGATGAAGTACGAGGCGACATACTGTATTCCCGGTATGGAATCCTCAATTTCGGGGGGGATGATGGGCTTAGACGTCTGAGCTCGATCATCTCTCATCAAGTAATGGTGGAGCGCTCCGTGGAGGCAGCATTGGTGGATGATGGATTTCGTCCCAATTCGATTTTAGCTAGATATACCGAAATTAGGGGAGTTATCCATTCTCCGCAAGGGGAGCTTTTGACTGAACGCACCTATAACTCATACGTCACTCAGATAAGGGAACGTGGCACCCGACAAAGCGTTCCCTATCGGCGTGTGATCCAGGCCGTACGCAGCTCTCATCTTCTTTTAGAGAGAGCAGATGGTCGGTTTCCCTAGTAGAAGTGGGAATTGGGGGAATTCCTGTCTTCCTTTTGTGATCTCCCATCTTTACCGGAACTATCTAAAATTGGGGGATCACAAAAGGAAAGGAGCAATTTAGCACCTTAACAACCGATTTCACTTTTTCTATAAGACGGAAAATTTGGTTATTCATTTTGGCTTTTTCAAAACCTTTCTTTTTTCGGTATGCCGCTCCGCGAGCAAGGAGTGCCACGCACGAGCGGAGCGAAAACAAAGCAAGGGGAATTCGGAGAAATCCTTTGATTGCGTATTGAATATAGATCCATGTCTTTCTTGTTCCACTAGCTAGGACCAAATTCTCACATGTCCCTTTCGTTATTACAACCTTCTTTTTTTATGTCAAAGACCAGAAGCTACGCGCAAATTCTCATTGGATCTCGGTTGTTCTTAACAGCGATGGCTATTCATTTAAGTCTTCGGGTAGCACCATTAGATCTTCAACAAGGTGGAAATTCTCGTATTCTGTATGTACATGTTCCTGCGGCTCGGATGAGTATTCTTGTTTATATCGCTACGGCTATAAACACTTTTTTGTTCCTATTAACAAAACATCCCCTTTTTCTTCGCTCTTCCGGAACCGGTACAGAAATGGGTGCTTTTTTTACGTTGTTTACCTTAGTTACTGGGGGGTTTCGGGGAAGACCTATGTGGGGCACCTTTTGGGTGTGGGATGCTCGTTTAACCTCTGTATTCATCTCGTTTCTTATTTACCTGGGTGCACTGCGTTTTCAAAAGCTTCCTGTCGAACCGGCTCCTATTTCAATCCGTGCTGGACCGATCGATATACCAATAATCAAGTCTTCAGTCAACTGGTGGAATACATCGCATCAACCTGGGAGCATTAGCCGATCTGGTACATCAATACATGTTCCTATGCCCATTCCAATCTTGTCTAACTTTGCTAACTTCCCCTTCTCAACCCGTATCTTGTTTGTTCTGGAAACACGTCTTCCTATTCCATCTTTTCCCGAATCTCCTTTAAGGGATGAAATAGAAGCTCGAGAAGGAATAGCAAAACCTAGTTCACTTCCCCTGAGCGCGATGTAATCAAACTTATGGTTGACGCCGTAGAGAATATAAAGCCCATATGCGAAGTGGAAAAAGTAGGAGTAGTTGGTACTATTTATGATGTCCCTGGGATTGTAGTCTTTAACTTAATTTCTCTCCTTTTCTCTTAGCGTGCACAGTTTGCTTGCATGCCGCTTTAGGCACATCTCTCTTTCTTAGTTTCACGCTGGCCTAATTGAATGAAAGTCAGTCTTTTAGTAAGCGTATATAAGCAGCTGTTTAGTGTATAAGCAATTTCTTAGTGGCCGCACCGAAAGGGCTGATAAAGTTAGTGAGGCGGTGGAGGTTGGTTGAAGATGATGTTACGCGGCGTTCAGAACCAGCCTTGAAGTGAATGAATTAGAAAGAACGGGAAATGAGACGACTCTTTCTTGAACTATATCATAAACAGATCTTCCCCTCCACACCAATCACGAGTTTTTCTCCATTCCTCTCGTATATCGTCGTAACGCCCTTAATACTCGGTTTTGAGAAAGACTTTTCATGTCATTCCCATTTAGGTCCGATTCGGATCCCTCCGTTGTTTCCTTTTCCTCCCGCACCTTTTCCTCGAAATGAGAAAGAAGATGGTACACTCGAATTGTATTATTTAAGTGCTTATTGCTTGCCAAAGATCCTACTTCTACAATTGGTAGGTCACCGGGTTATTCAAATAAGTTGTGTTTTCTGTGGTTTTCCCATGTTACAACTTCCGTACCAATTCGGTCGATCCGGAATGGATCGGTTAAACATTCCATTAGGGAGCCTGGTCTTGACTCTTCTGTGTGGTATTCATTCTCGTTTGGCTCTTGGAATCACATCCAGCAGTGGTTGGAACAGCTCGCAAAATCCAACCACTTCACCTACTTCATTGCCCCCAACCGTTTCTCGTACCTCTATTGAAACAGAATGGTTTCATGTTCTTTCATCGATTGGTTATTCCTCTCCGTTTGTATCTCTTTTTCCAATTTCGGTCTCGATTAGTTTACAAGATTGAATGGCCAATTCTCCTCCGGACCCTCGATTCGATTGTTTTCCAAGAATGTTGAGCCGGGTATGTAAGCCATGTATCTGGGAGGAACTTAAAAGAAGGGCTTTCGGTTTTTTTCACCCTGTTTTGGTCTTGCAGCTATTTCACTATAATATATATATATATATTAATCTGTATTCAACAATAAGGTAGTAACAACCTTAACTAATATCATAGTGGTTGCTCTATGGTATTAGGATCTTTCCCTGATTAGGGCGGACGCCCCCCCTCACATTCTTAACTGAATGGGTTAAGGAGAGTAGAGGTCTGCTGCTTACTTCTCACTAAGTCTTTCAATAGCCTGATTATGAATCAGTTATTTACTCAACTTAATGAGAGGCTAGCTTCAGTCTCTTGGCGGAGTATGTTTGAACATACTCGGCGGCTAAGGGGATTCTTAATCCGAATTACCTTAGTCGTCACCGGAAGCCTGAATCGCGAGTCAGGGGTTATTACCCGCACGAAAAGTGCTTACTCTGGTCCGGACGTCTGGACTCTTATTCACGTCTCTCTATTTGAAACAGTGTTCAACCTGCTTAATGCGGTTTTATGCTGGAGTAGATGATGAGAGTCTGAATAAGTTGTCCGGGCCAGCCTTATCCTTGAGCAAATCAGGAATTCCTCGTATCATTCCTGTTCATCATCGACATATAATAATGAAGCACGATGAACGGGCTGATCGATTGGTACGTTTATATCTTTCTTGGTTTTCGATTAGTCGAATCATACTTTTGGCTAAACGGCCAAAAGTCTGTCTTCGATGGTTGAACCCATTAAAGATATGGACCCAATCAAGGAAGTATTGGGATATGTTAAATACGCTTTTAAGACCATACAGTCAAAGTATTTACCATGGCTCAAGGGTGTCTATACAAAGCCCTTTGGAAAAGGGGCTTTCCTGGGTACCTACCTGGAAATCCACCCCCAATGATGAAGCTCAACTTGGCCTGAGCAAGGCTCGGTCTTCAATATTTCGTAATTTGAAATATGAGATTGCTGCTTTTGCGCTTCAAATCAGGTTGATTCATTCATTTGAGGGGTCCGGGTATTCTCTTTAAGAAGAGGGTCTTATGGCCTTTGGATAATACTGAGAATACTCGTGCTGCCAATGAGGACTTGACTTTTTATGAGTCGAATCCCGGTCATATTTTCGATGACCTTGGTTCTGCACTCGAGTCAGTTCCTCTGCGGGCAGGTAAGCTTGCTCAAGTGATTGAGGGAGCCGGAAAGAGACGCTTCTTTGTTATAGGAAACTATATAAAGCAGCGTCTTCTGTATCCAGTACATGATTGGGCTATGAGGGTTTTATCCCGAATTCCCAGTGATGGTACCTTTGACCAATCACGCCCCATCCGTCGTTTGGCGTCGTATAAACCAACTGTTTTATATTCGGTTGATTTATCTTCTGCTACCGATAGATGGCCCGTTGTCATTATCCACGACCTTATGGCGTGTATATTTGGACAGACGATGGCATCATGTATAGTCAACGGTTGCTTAGCTCTTAACAGCTGTTATGTTGGTCGGCCTATTTCGGCTGTTCCTCGTAACATCTGTTTCGTGGCTGGGCAGCCGCTTGGATACTATGGCTCTTGGGCACTTTTCTCGCTATCCCACCATTATATGGTGTGGTTAGCTGCCGAATTAGTCTATCCCAATCGGGGTCGGTTCTCCCGGTATGCTCTCCTCGGTGATGATATAGTAATCGCCGATGAGCAGGTCGCTATTAAGTACTTAGAACTATTACAGAAACTCCAAGTCCAGGTCTCTGAAGCAAAAAGTATTGTTTCGAGAACTGGGGCATTGGAATTTGCCAAGCAGTTTTGGGTTGATCGGATTCAAAAGAATCTATCGCCCGTCTCTGCGAGGGCTGTACTTAGTTCTAATTCCTTAATCGGTATTTCATCTCTTGCTGGCAAGTACAGTATGTCTTATACTGCTGTACTGCGCTTCGCGGGATGTGGATACCGGGTCTTAGGTCGATGTCGGTCTGCAACTCTATCCAGAAAAGCGTTGCGACTTCGTCGACTTTGGGACCGTCGACCTTCCGGATCGGATCAACTACCTTTAGATTTGTGGCTTGGTCGGGGAAACCCTATAAGCCCTTATCTAAAGGGGATTCTAGTTGATCTGGTGAAGGAGCGGATGAAGCCTAAACAGCTTGTCCTGCCTCCTGAGGGATACTTACTAGATGGTGAAGCCGCTAATGCGGAATACACGTTGTATCATCATTGGATGAAATCGTGGTTAGCTTATCTGAAATGGTATGCTCTTCTCCACCTTGTTCCCGATCCGTCTCTCCATTTCGTCTTTTCGCCTCCGGTCATCTGCAGGACTTACTACCGAACTGATTATTTATCAAATTGAACTTAGAATCTCTTTTTATTATTTAGAATAAAGATTATATATATGTCCAATCTCTAGTGGTTGGTTCCACCACCAACTTTCTTTATGTGAGTGATTTTGACCCTCCAAAAACTTCTTTAGCCACTCTTTTAATGCAATTGGCCATCTTATACCACATCACAGAGGTTTCCTCCTAGAAATTCCAATTCCCTTCCTCTCAGGTTCCTTCACTTAGAGTAGTGAGTCTAGTGAAAGCCGAAGACTAAGAAGAAGGTACGGAAGCCGGGAAAACAACTTCATACGATAACGATACCATTCACAGCGGAACAAGAAGAATCACAGTCGACTCAACTTGTGAGCTATCGAGTCAGTAGCTGCCTTTAGAGCTGGGATAAGTAGGGTAGCAGCTAAGATTAACTAAAAGGACTCTCCTCCACCCTCAACCTAGACATAGAACTCCTAGCTCTGGAGCTGATTGAATTGATTCTTTTTAACAGCTACCGACTCTTCTCCTCGCTCACTGAACTCCCCCAACCTAGTCTCAGGTCAAGAGATAAGAGCGATGGCATACCTTGAGTCACTCGCTTCCATTGGGCGAACTTTCATCTGTTCTCTTTCTGCATTGATGGTAAAATGAACCACCTTGCTTATCACAGTTAGGTCGATTTTCTTTGATCCTCATCTCGTTCAGTTTTGATGGCCGCTAGTTCCTTTATTACGTCGTTCAGTTCAAAGAGGGGTATCTGCTTTCAATGTTTGCTAGTAAACAGTGGTTGTCTCTTTGATACCCTCTCGCCCTTACATACAACGTATTTGAGTGCTTTTTACTAATATGATACGCTGTGAAGTGAAGAGTCGATTCAACAAGAGTCTTCAGACCTCTCCTTGCCCTATTAGTCTAGGCGTTCACTTCCTCTCCTTATAGTCGAGATTTTCAAGCTCCCTCCGATGCCAAAGGATGATTGACTTGGTCTAAAGCACAGTTGCAATTGGGGAATGGTTGGTTCGAAAAACTTTTATATTACCTAAGTGAACTCTCCCTATAGTATAGGCGCAAAACTCTAATATCGCCTATTGACGGGTCTAAACCGGGGCAATCTCTTCGACATAGCATCAGTGCCTCAAGTTCCCTTACAAGGCCGAGAAAAGAGTTTTCTTAGTTGTTCTCCTTTCCTTAAGTCGTTCACTAGTCTTCCTTGGGACTCTTGAAGTCCCTTTAAGTCGAGTGAAGCGAGGGCTTATCCTAAGAGAAGCTTTATTAGGGCGGGGCGAAACGGCTTTAGCTGTCTGCTTTACTTACCGAAAGCAAGGAAGGCGGCTAGTCTATTCAACTCTTGTCCAGTCCAGTCTATTCTTGTTAGAGTGTCCTCCAGAGACAAGCCTACCGGGAAAGAAAGCAAGCTAGTCCAGCAAGTCTATTTTTCTATACCTTTCTCTACTGGAGGGGAACTCAAGTTGATATGCTGCCAGCTCTACTAGAGTGGCTTGTTCGAGTTAAGGCTGCCGTAGCTCGCCCCCTTATCGCCACTTTATCCTCTATACACCCGCCGAAGCGAATCCTTTTCTTTCGAAAGAGCCAAGCCAGTAAGTAGAAGGGCAAGGACAAGAGCAAGGGAGAGGGAAAGAGAGGCATTACCAGAAGGAAAGTAGTCCAACTCAATGTCTTACACACCAGTGGCATTTGAATGAAAGTAGTAAGTAAGTGGCCAATAATCTTCGAAGTTGGAGTAACCAGCTCAAGGCAGCTCATGGGAATTTCTTTAAGTAAGAAAGATCCCCAGTGTCATCCTCTTCGTCTTCTCTCAGGAAACAAGTGACGAGAGGGTAGAAAAGATAGGACCACTCTTTAGTAAGATAGCAGCCAGTGAATAGCAGCAGAGTTGAACTCATTCTCTCCATTCAGAGAAGAGCCCAGAGACAGGGAAGGAATATTCTTTTCTATGAGACCTGAGCAAAGTCTCGGCTAAAATCTCAAGACTTGTGAAGAAGTAAAGAAGTCGCAGCGGAAAGACTGAACCGATTCTTCGGAGAACATTACGCCGGAAGGACTAGAGCAGGTACGACAGCCTTAAGGACCACTCCGCTGCTAATCACCTTCGGACTTGAGGACTTCGCGTCACATGCTATCAAAGGGTCTTCCGTTCCGCTCTACTTAACCATTTCAGCTACCCCCCAAATAGAATTGGGATTGGGATCCAACAATTAAATAATAAGAAAAGGACTAGAAAAACCAAAAACGAGTGCCAGAAAGAATGGCTAGTGCCAAAAGCTTTGCCTAAAGCTATGAGTCGAGAAAGATTTGTATTTGACAGATAGCTTACCCCGCTTTCACGGGAAGGGTCGCTTCGCTCGGGGAGTGGAGGGGAAGGAGAGGACAGGTTCAGCCGTCAGAGTAGAGTAGTGGAGCCAGAAAGGAAAGAATGAGTAGTACCAGAGAGACATGTTACGAAAGAAGGAATCACCAACCAGAAACAAATACAAGTGACGAAGCCTAACCAGAACTACTTGACTTTCACCACTCGACTTTACTCGCTCCTGAAACAAGACTTAGTCTACGACCAACTGCCTTACCGCTGTTAGAGTGCCGAGATAGAAGGCACCTTCTTCATTAGCAATAGCAAGCGTAGACCATGTTTGAGCAGGGTTGCTTGTAGAATAGAATCGGTTGTTCTGAGTTCCGGTTGGTGATCCGTACTGAGCGGTGTAATCTAAAGCATCTCAATCGAGGTCGTCTTTCTTTGATGTTGTTTCTCAATTTGCATGTGATTCGTCAAACTATTTTGAACGCAATTTGATCTTCCCAGTGCCTACTGCTAGGTTTCTTTATCAGGATGCGCTACCAACAACTCCTCTTGTAGTCTATTGGTATACGAGACGAGGACGGGGTGTTTGGGGGTCTCATAGATAGATAAACATAGAATCGGAAGCCTGAATCGCGAGTCAGGGGTGGATGGTGCTCAAGCTTATCAACTTAGTAAGCTGTCTACCCTTCCTTGCTTTATTCCGGAAGTTGGATGCATGGCTTCGAAGCCTGCTTCAATTGCCCAATGTTGCTCTAATCCTTCTCATTGAAGCTCTCCCTCATGCGCCCGGGTCTCCGTCCCACATTGTAAAGCATCTTGCTGTGGCTCTATGTCGCTCTAGAGCCCTTCTAAGATGAGTCTCTATCTGCGACTGAATCCGTCTTAGGTAGCCCAAGGAGTTAGCTCGCATCGCTCCCATTCTGACCCTATTCAGGAATGGGATAAGGGATGTCGTTGGTGCATCTTCTTCTGTTCCTATTGTTCTTATGGTTCTCTTCTTATGTTCCGAAGTAAGATGGAAGGCTTGCTAGGCAGGGGGTTAAGGGGGAACCCCATTTGGTTCGATCCAAGCAATTAGATAAATCCCTCCCTCTATGGGAAGCCAAGGTCGAAGCTAAGCCCGAAGCTGCATTTGATTCCGCTTTCTTTGCTGTTGATCTTCGTCGAATTCCCATTCTTGGTCAACGAATGACCAGTCTTTCCTTGATTTCCCGAGTTGTCTCAAGAGCCTACTTATTCGCGTTCTGGTTCTTACCAATCTCCCTCTCAAACAAAGGAGGGAATGGGTTTGGCAGTTGGTTTCTAGAGAGCGGATGTTGACTAGCTAGGCTAACAAGGAAAGCAGATGTCGGTGAAGAAAGTAAGAGATTGATTCTGTGTTAATCCGTAAGGTCATATCAAGGGGTTTGTCTCCTAGTTTCTTTCACAGGTCTTAGTTCCGCTAGTCCTAGGAGCGAGAGGCCTTCTAACGTAATGGGTGGCCCCTATCAGATAAAGGCGACCAGGGAATAGGTATAATATACAGTTCAGCCGATCTTGAAGACGATTAATTTGGATCAACAGCGGATAAATTATCCGCTGCAACCTATCTTATCTGCTGATCTATCCGCTGCTTCGATTCCAGCCGAAAAGCGAACTGATTGCTTTCTTAGCTGCTACTTGGCTAAACATTTCTAGAAGGGATCCCGCTCTCCGCGAGACTGCATTCGATTGGTATGCCAGGTTGCCTGCTGGAACCATAAACTCGTGGGCGGATGGCGTTACTTCCTCCTGAAGATCTTCTTTCGCTCTTAAGGGCTCTAGAGGGCCTTAGAATGCGTTTTTCTGATCATTATGTGGAATCATCCATATGAATCAAGAAACGTTGTTTTAAAAGTAAGAATCTAGCTGTCTGCTGGCACGTAAGTGACTAGAGCGAAGCGAGAGGCCTTCTAACGTAATGGGTCGCTCGCCCCTATCGAATAAAGAAAGGAGAGGGTTGAAGCTCCTACTGTTCTCGCGCCAGCTATGGTATTTAGAATTCTTATGCTGGATTACTTCTAATATATGACACCGAAACAGAATGTGTAAAATTCCACACTAAGACGGTGCCAGCTACGTATGTTGGGGGATCGACAAAATCCTGCAAGCTCGCGGAGGGATTGAGGGCAACCTCTGCGTACCATTTGAGGTAATTTAAGTACATATGCATCCGTAGAGAGACCATTCTAAAAAGTCCTTCATACCAGGGGAAGTGCTCTGCGGGGGGTTCAACAAACAGGCTCGCGAGGCACAAAGTGAGTGATCTCGCAGCCGCTGGATAACACTCTCGAGCACCACCGGTGAAGGTATGTAACCTAACACAGAGTTTAACCAGAGAATAGGCGCCAAAATGCCGGGGAGTCTCATAACCAAAAGCCTGCGTGCACGTTACCGTGTTTACGACTGTTCATAGGTCGAGAGCATGCCTGAAACCCAAAAACGGCTACACGTAAAAGTGTAGACACCCTCACGCTTGGTAGTTCAAATTCAATTGTACCATCCAATGGGGTTAGGTGACGACTTTCTTATTCTTAATAGCGGGGACACAGCGTCCGAGCATCCATTAAGGCGAAGCGAAACTGCTTGGCATACTCACAAGCCCCGGCCTTAGACGTTCCTTAGACGAGAAAGGGGGTGCGGGAAGCGGGAAAGGGGAGGTTTAGGTTGGAGAAGAGTTACGCCTTGGGGCTGAGACTGTAGACGGGAAAGAAAGTTGGCTCAGTTGGCGAGGAGAGGGGTAGTACCTACCAACAACACATAAGTGAGTGAGCTATAAACTCTAATAGCGCCTCGACTATAAGGCGTATAAGCACCTAAGGGGATGGTCTAGTAACAGGGATATCTATACTAAATAATAAAGGGCTAGAAGAGATAGCTTACTTTACTAAAAAATCATTATTACTGAACTGAAACTGAAAATAGCGTAACGAGAAGAGATTCGCGAACTGAACTGAATTCTAATTCCGTATTTCAATCTAAAGCTTAATTAAGTTTCTTAGTCCGGAGATCTAACTAGTATGCTCTCTTCGGAGCCCTTCCTCGATAGAGGAATGAGTGCAACTAAGCTAAGCCAGAGAGTCGTTGGCTCTTCTGCTCTGTTGTATGTTAGGTCAGACTGTTATAATAAGTGCTATGGCTTAATTCTTCCCTATCTGAAGCAATGGCTTTAGATTAGACTAGCCTGAATATGATAAGGGGGAGCAGGATAAAGGGCTTTAGAAAACCTATACAAGTATCGAAACAAGCCTCCTTCCGGGCGAAAGCCGGTGCGCTACCGATCCGATACAAGTACCGGATTGAACTTTAGAAAGCCTATAGCCAATACACCCACGGTTCCAGGTCCAAACGCGGAGGCAGTTACAGTCCTTGTCGGAGCGCAGTAGTTAGTAGGTGAGGTGATCCAAGAAGACCCGAGATAAAAGACGCAGCAGAAAGCCTATAGGTTACGGAATCAATAGGGTAGGGGCTGGCTGGCAAGGTTGGTTTAGGGGCTGGCAAGGTTAGCTGAGACGGGATCAAACTCTGATTTTGACTTTCTCAAAGACCGGCTCAAACGTATTACTGAAGCTGAAGGAAGTGTAGCCGGCCGGGCTAGCCCCTGTATCAAAGTTCGCTTATCGTGCTAAGGCGAATGAATATCGCACCTTTTGGTGACCTACTTCTTCTTCCATAGCTAGTTCCATAGCTAGACAGCCCTTTTAGTACCAGATTCCGCAAAATAGGAACTCTTCTTTTGAGCTTGACCAGCCAGCGGGAGCTTCAATCGCTATCGTCTTGAAGAAGTGATAAAAATCAGGGAGAATCATAATCATAAGAATCCGCTGAATCTGTTTCAGTTCCTGAATCCGCAGAAGAAGAAGAGGTGCGTAGTCGCCCCTATCAGATAAAGGCAAAGCGAGAGGCCTTCTAACGTAATGGGTCGCTCGTTTTATTAACCGGCCGATACTCATGAGTTGAGTTCCTTACTGGGTAAGAAACTACTTAAATCATATTATCATTCCATCAGTTCTAATCTATTTACGCTATTTCTTTATTTACACAGTTTTCATTCAATTGCTTGCTCGCTGAGGTACGGGGTTCTCTACTGATAAGGAAGGAGAGGTTACGGTAGGGGATGGGGATGGATCCCCCGAGGAGTTTTCTTGATTGCTGACCCTAGACTAATAAGCGGAGATGCCCTTATCAGATAAAGGCGAAGCAAGAAGCAAGGGCCCTTTAATAGGCGGGGTAGGGACGAAAGAAAGCCGGTGCGGGAAAGGGGCTCATGTTAGCGATAGGATTGAATTAGCAGTACCGATAGCTTATAGAAGTTCACTCAGTCACCTATCCCGTTTAGGGCCGGGTACGGATGGACTGAAGAATAGACTAGACTGATTGACCGAAGTTACGGCCAAGAAATAATAACTTCTCTACATTTTGATTTTGATTCTCGTATTGCTAGTGTGGGGCCTTTATTTAGCTCAAGTGAAGTGAACCGAACCAAGAGCCTTAGATGATAGGGGGGCGAGCTCTCCCTAAATCTTACAGGCCGAGAGGGACGAACTACAAACTACATGTGCTTGCTGCATTTCGAATCCCATTCTTGCTCCAAGTTCGAATCTTTCGAATCTCCGCTATCTTATCTTGGTCTCCCCTGTATAGTATAAATAGAAGACGGACTAATGGGGCTACTCTCCCTCCAGGTCACTCTTCCCAGAAAGAAGGGAAAACCTACTCTCCAGGATAGGGAACGGAACCAGAAATCCCGGCTAAACCGGGACAAGACTATTTATTTTGAATTAAGGGGCAGGTGCTTCTCGTTAATCAATTGAGCTCAAAGGCTAAGCGTCTTCATTAGTCTTTTAGGCCAGTTTGTTGTTCAACTTTCTTCCTCCCCTGAGGTCACATTCATTGTCATTGATAGAGGAAATCTTTTGCCCTACTTTGATCCATCTTAGCTTAGGGCAGAGGAAATCTTTCTTTTACGGGCCGGCCCTTGCCTTTTCTTGACATCATTAGATTAGTAAGTCCCGGTCGAGAACAATTTTTCCATCCAAATTAGCGCTAGCGCTATCTCTTAGGCTTTGACGCTAGTGCGCCCCAATCCCTCCCGTCTAAAGCAGAATTGGCAGAAGAAGAAGAGGTTGACTCTCCAGCAACTGCTGGGATATCATCCTCCAACAGGAAAGACTGGTCCCGTGCCCTTATCCTGAAAAAAGGCCCTATCCCGTGTAATAAGGCCGGTGCTTGTGTTCCCTATCGGGAGGGAGAGATACATAGTAAAGTAACCTCTCGCTATCGGATTTCGCGCAGCCCCCTATCGTCTAAAGAACAAGCAACGGCCAGCTACGAATAAAGGCGTTAGCGAAAGCCCCCACTTAGTTTAAGGCGTTAGTACGAACAAGCCCGCTACGAATAAAGGCGCTCTAGCGCGAAAGCCCCCACTTAGTTTAAGGCGTTAGTCACGAACAAGCCAGCTACGAATAAAGTCGCTCGTTAGCGAAAGCCCCCACTTAGTTTAAGGCGTTAGTACGAACAAGCCCGCTACGAATAAAGGCGCCCGTTAGCGAAAGCCCCCACTTAGTTTAAGGCGTTAGTACGAACAAGCAACGGAATTAGCGCCCGTTAGCGAAAGCCCCCACTTAGTTTAAGGCGTTAGTCACGAACAAGCAACGGATGAGCGCCCTAGCGCGAAAGCCCCCACTCAGTTTAAGGCGTTAGTCACGCGCAGCCGTTTTCTTGCTGCAGCCGTTTTCTTGCTGCTTTAGTTGGATTGCTGCTTTAGTTTGATTGCTGCTTTAGTTGGATTGCGTAGTTTTCTTGCCTAGTTGGATTGCCCCGCCCCGTTTTCTTGCCTAGTTTTCTTGCCTAGCTTTCTTGCCTAGTTTTCTTGCCCCGTTTTCTTGCTCGTTGCTTGTTTAGTACACTGAACAAAAACCCAATAAAAAGGAAGAAAGTCATTGGCTTCGTTAGACGACTATATTCAAGACATTGGATATCTGCCCAGACATTTTCGAATCTTTTTTTTTTAGATAAGGTTGCCGTGTCTCTCTATCTGAACGAAACCTCTTTTTAGCACCTTTCTTCTGTGTTTGCACAAGCCTACTTTCCTAGTTTCCTCATTGAGGAGAGTTGATTCATCTTACTATGGATGGCAATGACTGACTAATTGGCTGGACTGATCAAGGAACAACAGAACATGCCATGCTATGAAGGAGATCGAGATTCAAAAAAGAAAGAAATGAAAAATCAATGGCCGCGCAATCAGCGGTAGGCTTGATTGATTGTACTACATAAAAGACTGGTTGCTCGATTGCACTTTCTAGATGTAGATGAAAGTGACGACTTGGTCGTTTATCGTCATTATACGATATTTCCTTGTGAAGCTTGACATTTTGGAATCATCGCAAAAAGAAGTAATCCAACCCACGGAATCGACTTGAATGGGCTATTTTAATCTATATGTGTGCGGCCAAGCAAGCTAGCCAATGCGAAGCGTTCTGTGATTATCTACTATTATATATAAATGTTATGTTATTTTCTTCAATAGCGCACCAAATGCGCGCAAAGGAAGAATGCGACAGCAGGGCAATAGCTGAAGCTGAAGCTCCTCACCAAACAACAAGCTAGCCATACCAATACCAAAGAAGCTACTAGCATAGCTAGCGAGACTAAATGCTTTAGAAATTGCCTCAAACAAAGTGTGAATAAAAAAGAAACCACCGAATCTCATGTGTGAAGTTAGCAAACAATCCTTGTTTGTCAGAAGACCTAGAAGGAATAGCTTTCCAGGTCGGATTCCAGACTATACCTTGACACAAAGGTATATCTAGGACCCCGGTTAAGTTGTTGAGATTCAGGGTTTAAAGTCCTTGTGTAGACTCCACCTGTTAGAGTTGCCACTCCTCAACCAGATAATTAGGACCAACCAATTGATCGGCTTGTCAGGAATGGGGATCAACCCAATATCCATTTGCCGGATAGTCAAACTTAGCAGCTAGTAATCTACGATCCTACACTTGAAGCTTTCAGGCATCCTCTCATTGAGGAGGTCTTAGATAGAAGATGAGCCGACAGTAGGACTCTCTGAAAGCGGTTGGTCGAGACTCTCTTCTTAATTAGCAAAAAAGCAAGCCGTATTTGTTATTGCTCCCTTGTTTGATAAGTGTCTGTCTATTAAGAAAATCATAAAAATTTATATTGTATCCGCCTTCCTTCGCTTCTTTAGGTGGAGGAATCTTACTTTTTTTGGTACCCGATTGTCGTAGTTCGAAAGCCTTGTTCCGATTGAGATCATCTAACTTATCTTTATCTATAGATAAGGGTAGGTGCTAGACCGTCCGTGATGGTAGATCTAATGGAAACGGTCTCCGTCTTTGGGTCAAGGAAGCTGGATAGTGATCTACTTTACAAAACAAAAAATATGTGCTCGTGAATCGATTAATTTCCGCTCTTAGGCCTGTCACTGGCTTTTCTTTTCTACCTCTCGATAGGGTCAGACCGTTAGAGCAGCCTTTCAATCCGTTTTTCTCTAACTCTAATAAGGCTAATAAAAGAAACATTGGCTTAACTCGATATGATCAAGAAAAAAGTGCTACCTTACCTATAGCCCAGAACAGCTTTTAGAGCACCTAATCTTCCTTCTTTGGAAAGGTTTATCGCCCTAATACACTAATGAATAACCGTTACTGTTAAGAAAAAGAAAGAAAAAATCTCATTAGATTTTAGGAGGGGCAGATGTTAGCCACGGGTGATACAAACGGGTTCCGCGCACTCACATAGCTAAGGTTAAGAGTCTTTGGGCTAACGAACTGACCTTCTGCGCTGCGCTCTTTGAAACCTTTTCCGATTCGACGGAATGGTAGTTTTCAATCTCGTTTGATTTGAGTAGGCGAGAAGTATCAGGCTTTCATCCGATTTGTTGTGGATTGGATGATGGATAAACCAGCGGGTCTTACCTAGGTTGAACATGCAACTAAAGGGCATAGCTATGTAAACGCAAGGTTTGCTCCAGCCTATGAAAGGAAAGAAGGTCCCAGACCCGTCTGCCCTACCGTTAGCTTTGCTAAAGCAGTACTCCCAGGGTAAGGACAGGTGGCATAGCGCAGTCCTCATCGATGTGGTGTCCAGTCACAATCTACAGAATAAGAAGATTCTCCTTTTCTTATGGATTTCTCAAGCTAGGACCAATGCTTACTATCGAGCTTGCTTCGTCGGGCGATAGGGAGGACGGATCTCGTTTGGTTATTGAATAAGGCGGAAATGCAATTCCAGTTCGGTTTACTACTCTTGATCCAGAAGTGATGATTTCATCAATTTCCCTATTTGGTAAGCAAGCTATTCAATTAAGTACGGGGTTCCCCCTCCAGGAATGGAGGACTATGCAATCCAGGTGAGTTTAGTGAAACATTTCGTCGATCTTTCCATCCTGCCTTTCATTCATGCTTTCAGGTAGTTCACTGGCTTCCTCGGTTGGTCTTATCCAAACAGCAAGCCATGCCCATTAGCCACTGAATGAATAGGCTACGGCTGCAGCTGCCAGGATGACTTATTTGCTTTCACTGCTTGCCATCGCTGACCTAACAACTGGTAAGCGATGTGCCCTATTGACTGACCAGCCGAAGAACATCCTTAGGAGAAAGTCCTATCTATCAAGGTTTTTGGCTCACAACAGGTTCTCAAACTGCCTTCCTTTGATCGCTAGCACTAAAGTGCTTCGCTTGGAAGATGAAGCCGAAGGACGAGTCCGATATCTGTACTAATGTGGCAAGACAAAAGTACTCCTCTCATCCAAACCATTCTGGAAGGCTCTTTTTTTACCCTTTACAAGATAGTAACTAAGCTTTCGGACAACAGCAACTAACTTCCCTGCATAGCTACACCGGCCTCGCCTCTTGCTTTTTTTTTTGTTTATAGAAGTTCAAGGCGTCAAGTCCTTTCGTTTAGTACGAGATCACACTTCGCGGTGCTTTGCTTACATTAGACCTCTGGTCTATCAAAGTTTTGTTCATCGTCCAACCTCTTCAAATTCAAAAGAGAATCTCGAAGAACTAGACGATCCTTACCAGTCTTACTAGGCAGGACAGAAACCAATCCTAAAACTACAAGATGATACCTTAGAAGTAGCAAGCTACTTCTCCTAACGACAAGTAAAGGCATACCCTCTATTAGAAAACAAGAATGGAAGGCACAATGGGAAAGGGGAAAGCTCAACCGCGTGGCACAAAACAGTGGGTTTTTGTTCCTGGTCTTGTCTTCCTTCCGGCTAAAGCTTCAAGTCTCAATCCGAAGTCAAAGAAAAAAGAAAAGATAAATAGATGCCCACTCTTCTCCCGGTGTAGCTGCAAATCACCTATTGAGAAAGAAAGGAGAATCATCGCTCTTTCCTTTGTCCTTCCTCTTTCTCTTACTTTGATATCAGGGAGAGCCGGTAACCTGAGATCGGCTAAGATCGAGATAGAAATGGTGATGAGATGGCATATTGAGATCTAGAAAGTGTGTAGTGATTGAAGATGGAATTGTAGTCAGTCTTAGTAGTCAGTCAATCCACTCCCGATAGGGATGAAAGTCAGAGGCAGCAGTCCGGGTCTTGGTGTGAACAAAAGGCGTAAGCGCAGCAGTTAGAATTTATATTTCAATAGCATCTGGCGTGAAGCTCTCGCCTAGACTAATAGGGCAAGGAGAGGTATGAGATTGCTTGTTAGAGGAAGCTCTTTCTAAGCTTTAGGTATGAAATCACTCGAGTACGAAGTACCTCCTGTAAAGGTACTAACAAAGTAGAATGAGACAGCAGCTACAGCTAAAGTATACTTTAGTCCGAAAGAAGGAAGTTCGGTTCGTATACTTTGTAATTCCGAGTCAGTACATGACATCAGTTAAGAATTACTTCAGTTCGTCAGAAAGGAGGTAAAATTGCTATAACTATAAGAAGGCTAGTAATATGGATAAGAAGGACGACTATAGGTTAACGCTAAGAGATAGATTCTCCTGGTAAGTCTAACTAGATTGTAAGTCGTATAAGGGATAATATAATAGAATCGATTGATCTTGGGGCTAGAGATTCTATCTGACATGGTAAGGCGAGAGCTAAGAGTAAAAGAGCTTTCCCTATTAGACAGTCATCTACTAGAGGCCCGTCCAGGAAGTTAGTCAAAATAGAGAACCTAGAACGCCTTGGTAAATCAGACCCAGAGATCATGGCCTACAACGCCAGTCACCGAGGCACCAGGGACCCTCTCTATGATGGGGACAATGAAGAGTCCACTGGCTCTAACCACCAGCTGAACCCTACAGCCCCGGCAAATCAGCAACTTTCTAACGAGGCGGTTAGCCGTCAACTAGCTGAGATTTCCCGGATGCTAGCACAATTAACCTCGCAGGTAGCCATCGGAAATACCCTGGCTGCACCTGCTGCTCAAGGAACAAACCCTCCTTCTACCACCCGGGGACACAGATCCACAACCACAAAGCCAACCAAGAGTAGCAGATGCTAGACCTGTAGACCCAGTACCCCCCTCCAGTTCAGAATCAGCCCGCTGTTCCTGAACCTGTAGATCACTACGAGGAAGAGATCCGAAGAAACCCTCCTGCAGTACAGGCCGTGTCCTCGACTCCCACTCCCATGAATCAGATAGTGCCATACGTCCCACCATAGCCTCCGATCCTCTCATCCGTACCGAGCTAACTTGAGAGCTGGGTTAAGAGCAACTAAGACTAAGGTAAATCCTTAGAGTTGGGTAGGGATGGGACTAAAGAGACTATTTGTTTACAGCCCTCCGTCAAGTTGAATGCCTCTGTAAGCCCAGCCCAGCCAGAAATCAAAAAAGAAAGTCTAAAGTCTATTCCTTACAGAGAGAAGCTATCCTGGTTTTGACTCAACCAGCGCCAACCAATGGTCCGGGTACCACTAAGGCGAGAAAGCGACGAATGCGATGACTTGATTAAGGCCTTCCCTTCCCTCATCGATCAAGCATTCTATCGAGCCCTTACTCATCAATCAATGAAAAGAGATACCGACCCTCTTGTGGATTGTGCGTGAGGAGCCTCCCTATCTTATGCCTTGCCGATTGGGTTGGTACCGCTTGTGCCTATGACCCACAGCCTTGCCGATCGAGCTACCGATGCTGCCCTTGCCTATCTAGCGGGGTTGCCCGGCCTGTTCTTTCTATCTCTTTGGAGCTGTCATGGCACTCTTTCGGGGATTCATACAGAATTCCCTGTTTATCTGATCCTAAAATGAAAACTTCACTCTGCCCCTCAAGCTCTGTTTGGTTCATCATGTGGACAATTCCTCCACATTCAATCTTTTGTCTGGAAATGCATGCTTTTATGGAGGGGTTATTTCCCTCGTTGGTACATTACAGGTTCAACCCTCACTCTCTCCCTTACGCTGTGCTCTACCTCTCCATGGGCTAGTTTCAAGTTCGATCATAGACGCAAGCAATCTAGTATAGCAAGCCTGCCTTTCACAAAACAAAAAGGCTACACCTTTCTTTCTTTGCAACTGGAATAGAGGGACTGCTACTTCCGAATCCGGGAAGTCCTTCTCGAAAGAGTCATCTAAGGCTTTTCGACTTCAACTTGCCTTTAAGCTGGCCAGTCTGCTTCTTCGAGTGAGGACTTGCTCTGCCCAGCTCGGTTCTCTCACTACCTGAAATCCGTATCTTATATAATAGAATATGGATCTGGGCATTTCCCCTTAAGATCCGGCGCCCGAAGAAGTAAAGTGATAGGAGAAGCTGCTGGTGGGAAATCTCTATTCATCACACCCCTCTCACCCGAGCCTCCTGGAAAGACCCTTGATCTCCAATCTGCGGATGAGGGGATTTCCCGAGGACTTTTTTGACTTTTATGGTTTTGAGAAAAACTTGTCTTCACTTCAAGTCATTCTAACCAACTCTCCACTGATAGTCATCCAACCTCATTCTCGTGCTTTAAATTAAAGCCTTTTTCTTTGCCATTCCAGAATTGGTGTTGTGGATTTCTGGCAAGTGAGATCTTATGTGGACCAGTGCGTGAAAGCAATTACAACAAAAGCACCTAATTACAAATCCAATTAGGATATAAAGAGAGCGGCCCCCGCGGTAGACTTTTTGGGCGCATTCCGCCTGTAGGAACTGATCGACTAGGAAAGAGATCTTGGGAATCCCTTTTTTGGCCTTTCACAAGCCTTAAGTGAATCGAAGAAATTTTGATTCACTTTGGTAGCTGCAGTTATATTTATACTCCGGATTCACAAGAATTAGCAGGACAGCACTGATATAGGACTCAGAGGTGTCTGCTGGCAGTTTATTTTCCCCAGTATTTATTATCCGGCACATATAGAAAGATAGGAACAAAGACTGAATTGAAGGCCGCTGCACACACCATAAATATCATCCAAAATTGGGGACCTATGCAGAGGAGATGAAAATGGCACTCAGACCTGAAGAAAAGGAAAAAACCTTGAACAAGACTAAGAAAATGGTCCTTTCCTCCTTACTTACAAAAGAAGAAGCAAGTTAACTACCTGCAGGTAGAATCAAATTGAAGACTGATGGTGTGCAAAAGGAAGCCCAGGCCCTCCTGGATTGGAGGGATTGCAAGAGATGACCAAGGCAGATGGTTATTTGGTTTTTGTGGACACATGGCAAAAGCATCCAGTTTAGCTGCTGAACTTTGGGCAATAGAAAGACGATTAATGCTGTTGAAGGTTATATATATGAAATAAAAGATGTCATCCTTGAAACAGATTCTGCAGAAGCTCTAAGTCTGATTACAAATGCTGAGATTGAGGATCACCCGTGAAGAGCTATGCTTTAAGACTGCGGGTACCAGATCAAACAACTCACAGTGACCCCTGTTCACAGCCTTTGCCAAGGCTACTTTGTGCAGACTTCCTAGCCAACAATGATAGACCTATCATACATTTGTAACTAACTACTGAAGGAAGCGGATCGATCGAACCTATAGTTAGTCCTCTTTCGATCGATTTCTTTCTCTTGACTATTGAGGATCTTGATCGGCTAGGCTCCTATGTGTTCTTCCAAACAGTTCTAGAAAAAAAAAGGCTTGGCCAATTTCCAATTCTTTGCCTGAGAGCTTGTTTGTGGGGCTCATGCCCGTATTTCTGTACTTGAATTACATTCAACCTTCCTCTATATGCTCTTCTCTGAATCCTTTATTCAAGCTTTCTAAGCAGGGGTTTGAAGCAACTCTAATTCGCTGTCCTCTGGCAGCACAATGCCAATTCAGCCTTAAAGCCAGAATCTAGTGGTGGTTCGCGTAGAGGGTATTAGTAGCTGATAGGGAGAGCTACAGCCAAAGGAATGTTGGCAAATGAGATTGGATTGAGTGGCCTGATCGTGAAGGGAATCCCGAAAGGGACGCAGGAGATGGCCCTATCGAATAAGTTGGAGAGGCCTTCTAACGTAATGGGTCACTCATATATCTATATGAGGAACGGTCTTGAGTTCTTGCTTTTGTACGTAGTAACTCGCTTTCTGTAGTTGCGAAAGGTACGTAGTTACTGTAGCGAAGCAACAGTAACGTTGTCGCTAGAGCGAAGCTTTTGGCTGATCTACTTGTTAAGTTGTGGTTGTCATTCTTCTCGCTATCAAAGATAATCTTGGTAGCTAATTCTACTTTCGAGTCGATTGTTTCGCCTTGGAGGGATCCAGATTTGCTTGTACGGACCGTTGGTCGGATGGCTGACAGCCTTCCTGATCTAGTGGAACGTTACATGCCTTAGCTCTCGACGATCCCCCTTAACCAGCTCGCACAAAACAAGGAAGAAAAGCTCCACTGCTGGTGACAGCTACCGAGACATTAGACTCAGTAACAGACAAAGAAATTGAACTGGACGATACCTTCCCCTTACAAGCGAAGATAGTCACCAAGACAGACGACACCGACAGCAAGTACAAGGCCTGCCCTAATATTCTACAGCAATACAAAATCATGGATTCAAAACCAGAGAGTTGGTCCACTAGTTCACACAATACCTCTGAAAGAAAAGTATAAGCAGAAGAAATCCACGTTTAAGACTACAAATGACCAAACACCCTAGAGGGGGACTTATCGTGCCTTTTGCCTATATCAAGTTGACACCATAGAAGAGGACTGAGTCAGTAGTTAAATGGCCCTTGTTCTGTTCCGCTAGGAGACCAAAAATGACTCCAAAGGGCAGGGTCGGCTTGAAGTGGAGCGAGACATACCATCGAATAGCAAGGGGGTAGCGACTACTTAAGTCTGGCTGAAGACCCTACTAGGACACACCTTCCTATAGCTTAGCCGATGACAATCCTGCGAGTTAGAATATGAGGAACTGCTTTGAAGGCTGGCGCTCTAACATTCCCAACGCCTGAAGAAGGAAACTACTATTCCCCTTGGTCAAGCAAAAGAATCACTCCATACACTCGCTTCTTTAAGAAGAAGAAAGACTCCCAGGGGAAAGTCATCTCTTTACGCCACTTTAGAAGAAGGTAAGACGCGTAGATCTAAATCAGTACACAGGGATCTGTCCTCTGATTTGCCTTACTAATTTCATTGATAGCTGGGGCGCCTTTCACCTTACCTTCTTCCAGGGGACGAGCTTGCTCTTAAGTTGAATTCCTATAGTTTACGAGGAAAAGCATCTCCTACAGGCTAAGGCCATCCACCTACTGCTACCGGGCCTCCATTTCCATGGAATGGATGACGACTCCCCAGGGCTTCCACCTTACGCTCGAAGAAGACGAAAGGCCTTGCTATACCATCTCCAGCGATCCACCATTAGTAGGAACAGATGGCAGAGGTAAGCTGGAAAGCTACAGCACGATTCGTACGATCTATACCAAACAAAGGAATTGATAAAAAGCACTTTCCAACTCTTTCGACGGGACGAGTAGGACCTTCCCTTGAACCTAATTCTACTGTTGGGACAAAAACTCTCACCTAAGCGACGAAAACCAATTCTCGGCAGCATAAAATAAGGGATGCCACCACTGCTTGCTGGTAGGTTTGCTTATCCATCGGCAGACGGGTGGCACACACTACACTCAAGGTATGAAATCACTTGCTTGCCCGGTTAATCTTTCATAAACAAGCACCAGGTGCTCCCTGAGCCCGAAGCTCCGCACTTCTGACTACTCTCGTTTATCATTATTTAGAGCTTACCGATCCAAGGTTGCCCTGCTCCCACCTATCGGTTCACTAGGGGTTTTACAAGGACATGGGATTTCTTCGCCCCAATCCTACCGCCCTACCTTATTGGGGGGTCTACGTGGTTGGTAGATTTCGCCTGCTTTATCATGGCCTAGATTGAGTGCTTTCAAAGCCATGCATCTTACCAGAGACGAGAGTTCAACTTGGCATCGAGCCGAGCTAGGAGTCACTTTTTCCTCGACTATGGGTGGCGTGATGCTGCTGGGCATTTCTATATGAGCACTTCTCGTACCCTTCCCCGGCTATCGATTTCGATATGGAACTGCCCGTCTATTGAGACGGAGATTAAGCTTTGTTATGTTGTGTACGCGCGCTCTTAGTTAATCCGTCTGGTGCGCAGCTGTATGCCTGTGTAGGTGGTCCCCACGCGGGGAGCTCTTGGGCTTTTTCCGCTCGATCGCACCTACATTACTTTGAAATTAGATATGAATCTGGACATTTATTTGAATTCCTCGACCTACTAGCACTAGATCTGCTTCCACCTATTACTCTGTTGCTTCTAATAGATCTATTGGGTCAAGTTCATCAGCTCGGCCAACTGGACGTTGCTTTAGCTTCGATTGACTCAGCCAAAGTGGCCTTAGCGTATCCTCGTCCATGGTAGTAGAAGGCTGCGCCCCTTACCGCTCTCTTGGGCTTCCTTCGCAAACGGGTAAAAGGGGCCTTAGAACAAATAGGGCGAGAACAAGAAAAGGAATATCTTAGCGTGATACTCGGGGAGTACTTGAAACCAATGAATGAATGGCTCTCTAAGGCTGCAAGCAAGATGGATACGGAAACCCAGCAAATGAGTCAAGAAGGCAAGTCAATTCAGCAAGAGCATCGGTCCTATCGTTTTCATCGTCCCATGGTTCCCAAAAACCAAAGGGGCTCTTCAGTGGCTTATTTCCTTCACGGTGATTGAAAGACGGACGTGGGGGAGATCCGGGCTATCACTTTCTTTTCAACGCTTCAACCTGCTTCTACTAGGGCTCGGTGAGAATCTGACCTACCTTCCTTTTCCCCTGTTGTCTTGTCTAGCTCTAAAATCTCACTTCTCTAGCGCCTCAAAGAAAAAGGGCTCCGTAACTCAACCTTAGCCTTTCACCACACTAAGCTAATTCAATACCAAAAGGAGCGGTAGCAGCTCTTTCTAAGCGAGAGGTACAAGTAACCTTGCTTCTTTTAAGAAACTGCTTGCTTTCAAGCGAGGTACCTGACTCTCGGGCTTTCTTGCCCATAGCTATATTCAAATCCGGCTTAGGTCACGAACCGCAAGCAAGACTCTTTCAAAGCAAAGAGTTGCCTGTCCACTACGAGATTCGATAGAATGTCCACTTTCAATTTAGTGTAATGTATAAACTATCTCATTCTTTCGGTACATATTCCCACATGAGAGAATATAACCTTTCTTTATGGCCCTTCTTAGTGAATTCAAAGAGAATATGTTACCCATTATTGTAGTGGGCCACTGAAGAGGGAATTCAACTTCCTTCCTTGCTTTACTACTTACTGTCCTTACTACCCACAGACTTCCTCTCCTGCCTTACTAATGGAAGCACAGGACCGACTCTTAGTATAAAGCATGGCGCTTTTGTCCTCTAACAAAGAGAAAGAGGAAAGCCCCGAAAGGCATATTCTTAGAAAGAAAGAAGGATTACTGGCCTACTGCTGCCCTACCACTAGCTTAAGACTAGCAGCACAGGCTTACCTATTAATCGCAGACCCCCTTTCCTTACTTGCTTACTTCCCTTCCTTCTTGGGTCTTCACCTACGGACAGTTCAGTGAGCTTTATTAATAAGGAATTGGTCACGAACGATAAGAAGATAAAGAAGACTTTCAAGCTGTAATAATTTACCCGGAGGCCTTCTAACGTAATGGGTCACTCGCCCCTATCGAATAAAGTAAGGAAAGGAAGAAATGGGCAGCTACTGTTAAGAAGCATGAACTCTTCACACCGCCTAGGTGTGGACGAAGACCTTTCTATACTATAAGTCAGATGCCTCCCACTCCCACTGATTGGATTGAACAGAGACTGGTACTGGTTTACTAAAAGGAGTACCTTTCCCTGACCTTAGGCTTCCTAAGACCGATCTCTTATATAAGTCATTCCATCCCTAAGATCCGAGTGGAGGATTTTGAAATTCAAGGGCACATCTTGAGGGGAAAGAAGGAAAGTGGCCAACTAACCCCTTTCTGGGTTTATAACGGAAGACAACTTATTGAGTAACTGCTTGATCCCATCACTTTGAAAGCTACAGAAAACGGTTTTCCTAGGCCGATTGGAAGTCAAAGTCAAGGTCTCACTTACCCGGGCTTTCCTTCATCACTGAGGCAAAGAGGGATTCAGTACGATCTGACTTTCGTAATCGTAATAGCTATAGCTCGGGGGATGTCTACTATTGAGCTGGTCTTTCGCTAGAAAGGATGGTAGCAAGGCGAGTGATCCTCTCAGCCCCTAATTCCTGCTCAAGTTGGTATATCTGAAAGGGACGGGAGACCCTTCTTTGGGTCAAACCATTAGAGGTGTGGTCGACCGGGCCTCTTTCTGGATACTTGAAAAACCTTTGGCATCGGTCTCCTTTAACTGATCCAGTGGTATGGAGTGGCTGGACTAATCCTTTGTGCTTTGCCAACTATTAGTATGACTAAGAGGGGAGCAGGCGCTGTCCTAAAGCGAGTCCTAAGATTCTGCAATCTTCCACAGCACCCCTTTCGCTCTCTCTATTCTATTGGTTCCCGGTCCTAACTCTAATAGAGGGCTTTGAAGCATCTCAGTTCTCTATAGCGGCAATCTTCCAAGGGAAAAGAATCGGAGTAAGTGATCGTAGTTCCCTAGCCCAACCCTATTGATTCACCCCTTGGGCTAATAGCACCTCCTTGTGCCATTAGAGAAGTGCATTCGAGAAGGAAAGATTGGGATGGGACGGATAAAGCGGAGAATATGTTAATTCAAGAGGATTGTTCCAGCTCAGGCTTGACCCACCTACGAATTCACGGGTGTGGGCGGGAGAAGCCCAACCTAATTATTCCCATAACAGAACTCATTTTGCTTATCTAGGAGCATGCATCTCTCTAGAACAATGAAAGGGCGAAGGTTGTAATAAGAGTTTTTGCCTTTTTTTCTTGCACCTACCTTTTTTTTTGCAGTAGAGCAACGTTGGCCAGGAGGGAGAGGAGGACTGACCGCGGTACCTGAATGCAATGAGGAATAGAGATCACTTTCGCACCGGTTGGGATTTGAAACTCTCTCAAATTGACTGAGCGTCGGACGGACGGGGCCGAGCCCGGAATGCGTAGTACCTGCTGCTCGGGAGCCGTTTGGCCGAAGCATCAATAAATAAGTAGGCAACAGCCGCCCATTCGTGCATGGGACCAAAGATCCCCTGCCTTATGGAATCGACCTTTGCAAAAACCCTAGTCTTTCCAGCCGGCTCGCTTTTCTGGCCTAAACGTCCAATACAAGGATTTTGCAACTCAACCCGAAAAATTCAGTGAGGACATTTAGATTTGTTGAGTCTAAGCAGGAGGCCCCTCTGCCCAGGGAACAAAAGCCCCGAGAAAGACTCAAACTCTTTCGAAAATTCGGATGAACCTTCTTTAAGAATGAGTAAGCATCCCTAGGATGCGCGGTTACACCTGTCTCTCCTTTGATTTCGGACCTACCTATTCTTAGAGTTGGGTAGCTATAGCTGAGATGTGAGCCTCTATCTATACTATAGTAGCCGCAGAACAAAAAAGGAGGCGTATAAATGGGTTTTTGGCTAGCAA
>NW_026555348.1:197500-237500 GCF_029017545.1 Prosopis cineraria
GCTTCGGATGCTTCGCCATAGAATAGATCGACCCAGTTCCCGTTCTTTTCCGGTGCACTCGCTTTATATCTCCGACACACAAGGAAGGACGCGGTGGGAAGGAAGCAGCCCTAGCCTCTGTCCGGCCGATCATTCCGCTGGCATCTTGCATTCACGCCTCCGTTTGACTGCCGCTCGGGGATGTAGTTGTAGATACGTTAGTCTTAGCGGATCGTTGGCTCCACCAGTTATCTCCTTCTACGACATGCTGTTGTCGTCGCCATATTCCATATGTCACTTAGTCATCTCTGCCTCGCTGCGGGTCAGCACCTCCGAAAGAAACGGAGGACTTCATTCAGTGACTCCGCGATCGCCCTCTGAACGATCAGAATAAGGTAAAGCTTGAAGATAAGTTTTGTACTCTATTAATTTCTCAGTCCCTCTAGTCGGGTGGGCGCCGGCCGGTCTTTCGACCAGATCCCCCTAAAAACCGTACGTGCGGGTCTCCCCGCATGCGGCTCATGCCATTCGAGGTGGCCCAGCCCAGCATTCATTCGCAAATCCTGTAGTGAAATTGAGACTGCTCGACCTCGGAAGCTAATTCGCGTGTAGGCAGCGCTGTCTGTCGTACCGTTGACTCTATCTATTATCTATTCATTGAATTCACTTTATTTCATTTTTTATATAGGCTCGCCCCTATCTCTCTCTAAGCTTGGCTCGTTTCGTATACTCCACTCGTTCCCTCTTTTTCCAAGAATTAATGCACTTCCCCTTTACTGAAGACGGCCTTCTCTAATAGGGGAAAAGCCTTCCATTTCCGTCAAATGACCCGGCCTCCCCTGGCTCTTCCACCGTCCAGGCTCCCTTTCCTACCTATGCTATGCTCCCCCGGCGCAGGCCTACCACGCTTCGCGCCTGCGGCGTTTTCGCCGGACGGTCTTTGCCAGTAGTGCCATCCTCCCCGCTGGCTGTATGGGCGGGTTGTCCCTCGCTGCTGCGTTCTGTTAGGCTATGGATTACAGGAACAAATGTAGTTGAATGAGACAGCAGGCGGGTTACACGTTCCACTGTGCCGAGATGTGAGGTGCAGGTGGTGATGATCACCCCGGGGTATGCGCTAGCGCCCTTGACAGGCACTCCAGGACCCGCCAACGCTCATGAAAACCCGGGTCGGTCGGTCCTCCATTCATCTGACCGGAGGTGTGGATAACGAGGCCACCTTCACAACCTTCTCCCTTCTGTCCTTATGTTGTAGTAAGGTAGGGCGGTTCGCTTGAGTTGCTCAACCGCCCCTTAGCCCGGTGCTCATGACGCGCTACGGAACCTCCACCGTGCCGGGGGACCAAGCAGGGCATAGCTAGCGGCATAGGAGCCGACTCGGCGTCAGCGGCTTCGTGCCGCACTGGAGTGATCCAATATGTGGTTCCGCACGTTCCACCACTTCTCCGTTCATTTCCAATACTGATCGTGAAACACCATGAGCAGCAGGATGTTGAGGTCCGGAATTCGAAGTGAAATTTGTGATTTGCCCGTTCCTAGTCGTCATGGGAAAAAAGGAAGAAATAAGAAAGAGATTATTCCCTGAGAGCTTGTCCAGTACTACCAGTACCATAAATGCATACACTTTCCCCGCGCGCGATAGCTCTACCATTCCCTTTCCCATGGGCTTTTGAAATTGATTTGATTTTTGTTAAGTCTTTATGGTGGGGGCCGCCCCACCATAAAAGAAAAGAAACTTTTTTCTTTTATCAGAAGATCAAAAAGGCCATCATTAGGGCAAACAATGCAATAGCTTCGGTTAGATATGCGGTGGCCCACGTACATAGAAAAGAGGGTGAAGAAAATCTTTAATCATTTAATCTCTGAATGCGAAACAAAAGGGCCATTCAGAGATTCTATCTCTTTTACTAGAGCATCAAAATAGGGACTAGCCGACGTTAATAGCGGGTCTAATTCCGCGATAAAAGAGCTCTGTTTCCGAACAGATTTGTCCATCAGTAATGGGGATCACATTGGTGGGAATATAGGCCGATACGTCTCCAGCTTGTGTTTCAATGACGGGTAAGGCGGTCAAAACCTCTTTTTCCTGTAGAGGAGAAAGGACCGGTCAGGCACTGCTGCGAAAGGCAATGATGCGTGCCGCACTCATGAGGGACTGCCTATGTTGTTTCATTCCCAAGCCACTTTCCTTCCATTTTCTCCTAGACCCAACCACTGCCCTTGTTCCAAGATCTCACTTCATTCACGTATCTGCCTCCTTTGTTTCAGAGCGCGCTTAAAAAGCTCCTGCTTTTGGTCTCCCTTCGCTAGCTCTGCTTTATTGCCTCTTGTCTTAGGCTAGCTATTAGCCAAAGGTTACCGGCAACTCTATTCCCGACTACACAACGTTAACCCTTGCTTGGCCCTTCCTCTAAGGCTTGAGATGCATATGAATCAGAAATAGAAGAACGGGATGCTTTAATTTAAAAGGAGGATGGCAATTTTCTTCAAAGTCAACAGGTATAAGCTTTCGATGGAAGCGCTAGGCAAACCTGTAACAGAATACGGGTCGAGTAGCAGATCCAAAAGAAAAAGGACTCAATCCTTGGCTAGACCTAGCCCTCTTTTTCAAATCATTAATTCCACTCTTCTTTCCCACTCCAGGGCGGTGGCATCAACAATTCTATCAGTTCTTGGTTCGTTCTGTGGATGAAATTCAAAAAGAAAGATAGAAATCGTGTTCGGGCACCGTACGGTAGGGACTATACTCTATATATACTATATCCCCATACCTCTCCTTCTCTTCAAAGATGGGGAACTCCAAGCCATCAACATTTGGGAAAACGTACCTTGATGCAAACCTATTCGAATTCGAAACAAACCTAAAAACCCTATACCCCTTCACCACCTTTGGTTATTGTTATTTCTTTGCTTCTATTTCTTCTATCTGCTTTTTCTTCGTTCGATATGGTATACTCTTCTGCGGATTCAGAGTGAGATGGTGAGGTGAAAGTCTTTTCCTGACCCGCAAGCAAGGGGGCTTTAGCCTGACGCAAGTAGGCGACGCGAATCTATGGTTTCTATGTTTCAATCGGGCTTGGATGCGTTTGAAAGCCTCGAGATGACTTGCAGAAAAAATGCTTTCTAGGCGTAACAAATGGTCCATTTATTGATGGGCGAACGACGGGAATTGAACCCGCGCATGGTGGATTCACAATCCACTGCCTTGATCCACTTGGCTACATCCGCCCCTACCCCCGCACTGGTTGTTGTCTCTATCTACGATCAGATCCTTTCTGAACCCCCCTATGACCGCTATCAAAGAGAAGCTTTTTCCTATACTATAACTATAGTAGCAAGTCTATTTATTGTTTTTTGGGGAAGCTTTGCTTCAACAAGTAGAAGCTTCCCGGCAAAGCAAAAAACAAAGAGGTTGGGCTGTTCACTTCATTGATTTGACTTCACTTTACTTAAGATTAAAGATAGGGGCCGGGCGGGCAGTGAAGGCTCGTTTAGTAGACAGCAAGCGAGCAGCAAGCACCTACCTACTCCTATCAAAATGAAAAGCAGCAAGCTCCGCTTGAAGAAGCGAGCCCCCATCAGAGAAAGCCATTGCACGCTAGCCTCTTGTATAGGGTTCCAAACCTGCGCACCCCTAAACTACAAGCTTTGAAGCCCCTACTTTGTTGGGATATTGGAAGAAGCCCCTTTCTACAAACCTTTCTATAATATAAGGGAAGCTCTTCGAGCTTTCTTCGCATGCTTGAGCGCATCTTTCCCCTTTCTATTAGTAAGGTTGTCAAAAGGTGGGTTTCTTACTTAGTGCTTGTGCGCTAAGGGAACTCTTACTATTTTTTAGCTTAGCTAGCGTTCCGGGAGAATCTAGTCATTTAGTCAGTTCATAACAATCTCTGTAAAGCAAGGGGCAAAGCTTCTACGACAGCTTCCCCCTCATGTAGTCGTCGGCCTTCCCCAGCCCCCCCCTAGTCGCTTCTGGCGAAGCAGCGAGTTCATGAGCAAGTGAATGAACGAGCCATGTTCCTAAACTAAAAGGAGTGACCATCTTTGTTTTCTTCCCTTCCTCTATCCCTTCAAAGCCCATAGGTTGGGCGCTAGCGCTTTACTAATATAATCTAAAGTAAGGCTCTTCTGCTGAGCGAAGCTGCAAGCCTACCCTTCTCGAGCCTACTTAAATAGCTTAGCTTACCAAGCCTAGTCTACTAAAATAGGGCTACAGCAAGCAAGCTTTCCCCCTTTGTTTGTTGTGGGTTGCGCCTCACCGCAGGCACTGAATGAATGAAATGAGTGGAGATCTTCCGATACCCTTGTTAATTACCAAGAACTTCGTTGCCACTAGTGGCGAAGAACAATTCTACCATCCTACCCAAAAACCACTCGGAGCCTAAAGAGAAGAGAGTTCAGTCTACAAGAAGCTGGCAGAGCTTTAGCCATTGGACTACATCCATCTATCCTACCTAAACAGTAACCCCTTTTTTGTTCGTTCTTCGAATGACGCTAGTGGAGACAAATTCCTTCCGGCTAATGAAGATACTACTCCAGTCTTCCCATTCATTCCCAGTGGATCCTTCTTCTCCCTAAGAATTGAACGAACCAAGTTCACCGAGAGTGAGGAATAAAAACCAACAATCAACTTCCCACTTTTGATGTCCCACGATTCTGCTAGTTTAGAAACTAAGGGGAAGGCCTTCTAACGTAATGGGTCGCTAGGTCAGAAAAGCGATAACTAGAAATTCTCCCCAAGTAGGATTTGAACCTACGACCAGTCAGTTAACAGCCGACCGCTCTACCACTGAGCTACTGAGGAAGAACTCCCTTAAGTTAAGGAAGCCGACTCTCGTTCTTTGGACACCAACCTATGACCGAACAAAAAAGGGTTCGTCACTCTTTTTCACATACACCGGAAGAAAAGGTTACGATAGCAAGCCCCTCCTCGGCCGGAGAGCCTCCAGGACAAGGGGGCGGCGGTCAACCATCCACTCTCGAGATTCATATTGATCAATCGATCTCCGCGTCCTGCCAGTTCGCTAAGTAGACTCACTCTACCGAGGGGCAACAAAGGCTGGAACTATTCCTGCCAAAAACAAGGGACCTACTTCTCATCCTAGGAGTTAGCAGGTAGGATGGAGTCCCCTCTCTGTCTGTCTCTCCGAGTTTCTACTACTAAGTAGCACTTCTGCTATTCAATCATAGAATCGATTCCGATCAAGCTGAAAGATGAAAGAAAAAAGCCCTATTAGTAAGCGCAATCAAAAAACTGCGCTAACGAGCAGACGAAGGTTTAGTGATCACTTACGCAATTCGACTTATGCTCTTTTGCGAGATGAGATCACTCTCTCTTTCCACTAGGCTAGTGAATGCACACAGCCTTAACCTTAACAACAATAGCTAAAAGAAAAAGAAAATGCATTCTCTATTCCCATCCCGAATCTACTTATCGATACTCGTACAATCCAGTTCTTTCAGTAGGAGAGCAGTAGTAACATCCTGTCTTCTATCTTTTCCTTATTCACTCTTTGATCTAGTGGCATTCTCTCCTAGATCAAAGAGTTTCATTGATGCCAAAAAGCGGGCTTTCCTCAAACGATTGGAACTACAGTATCCTCGCCGAAGGAAGAAGGAAAAGAAGAGTATGCCCAAAATCCCATGAAACTTCCTCAACTGGGAGTTAGCAGGAGTAACTGTTTAGAAATCTAGCTGTCATTGAGACCGCTAAAGAATAGGATCTTTTTAAATCGAAGGGCTTTTGTGAAATCATCGGCTTCAACTCGTTCTTTTGGGCTTAGGTACTTCGACCGTGTTAACTCTTCTTTTTTAGCTTTAAGAGAGGCCTTGTAGAATAAATCTCGATAAGAGGTCTATATGTCTATCAATAGAAGTGTCACTGCTATCGTATCCCGTCAACCAGTATCCGTTGTTGGTGTAAGCGTAACCGGTCTTTCTGGTCTTGTTTGCGTATCAGCTCAAGCAGTTGCCGCTGCTGGGTGAATATCCTTTGCTATTGAATCTGCTCCAGTTATATCATCTATAGAAGAAGCTGGTATAGAATAGGCTGTTTTCAGGGCAAATGTGACAGAAGGAAGATAATAATGAAGCTTTTCTCTCTTTCCTGAAGCAAGGAACTTCTTGACCAACTGCAATTCCAGTGGTATCTTATAATAAGGCTGCACATTCATAGGAAGAGAAAGATCTGTTCGCTACTACGCTCGGTTCACTTTCATAAGAAGTTGATAAGCAATAGCAAGCCCGAGTTTAATTGCCATTACCTGTCCTTGGTACGAGGAAACCTTTCTTTCGCCTTCTCCTTTTCATGCATTCTCCGTTACAGCCAGTGAAAGATTTTTGTATGAGAGAGAAAAATGCGAATATAGGCCTTCTTTCAGCAGATCTGTACAAAGAATCTATTTTAGTAAGGCTTTTCTAATCTTAGAAAGGTCCGTTGATGGGCATCGGTCCTTACTTTCATTTCATAGTTCGATTCCCGGTCATCTTCTAGCTTTTAGTTCTCTCTAGCGATTCCTGTAAATAAATATGTTTTAGGTATTCTCTTAGTATTGGTCCTGCCCCGTATCCCTTCCAGTTCTAGGGCGATACCCAATGCTAGCAACTTCTTTTTCCAATCGCATATAGAGTGTGACCGAAGCACGGGGAGCAGGAGATCCCATTACAGATTGAGTAGCGGGATTCCCAGCATCAGTAGCAAATACAAAGTCAGCAGCAATTGCAGTTGAATCTGTTGATCTAGAACCTGCACTCTCAATAGCAATATAAGCAGAGGTGGTAACAGGAGCAGCGTGAAAGGTGGCTAGTTAGCCAGATGCATTTGAACCGGAACCTGTTTACTCACCAGCATTCGTTTAAGCAGCACGAGTTGCACCGCCATCACCAATAGCGGGATAGGCAACTGAAGAGAAAGCAGCAGCATAGCATCATATGCTAAACTCCTAAAGGAAACTGAATTGAGTAGCCATTCATGCTCCTTTGATCTCTCCGAATCTACGTGATCTAACAAGGATAGATAGAGGCAGAGGCTTCAGCAGCAAGGGTAACAGACGCAAAGGTTTGGGGAAGTTCTTTAGTCTTAAGTAGATGAATCCGTAGAAGAAAGGGTGAGCCCTTGATCCTAGATAAGTAAGCAGATATGCCTTTGGCTGTCAGTCATCTCTTTATTCTCTCCCTCGAAAAGGGGAGTTCAGTTAGCCTAGAGGGAAGGGGATACCGTAATTCAACTCTGCTACAGGCTATTAAGCGCCAATGAAACTTTGAAGCATTCAATTCAGTCAGCCGGGAAGATGGATTGAGAAAAACCTTCCTAAGCGCAATGCTCGGAGATCTTCAACTTCAAATGGGCCCCGAGAGTAAGGTTCGCATTCCTAGTTTTCTTTTTTTTAAGTTCAATAGAAGAACTGTCTGTTCTCACCTTTTGCCTTAGAAAGAGTTCAACCCACTTGAAAGAGGAAAAGGGAGTAGGAAAAGTACCGGAAAGTACGGATTCGGGTTCATCCCTCAATCAAGCACTACTTGAAAGTCAGGATAGATTCAACCATACGCCTAGATCGGAAGGAGTACGCTCTAAGAGCAGCTTTCCCCGTTCTGACCGATGCATTCAAGCTCACCTAACTTGGTTCTAGTGTTGTGACTGGTACTCTACCAAATCAAGAAATTCTTGGATTGGTTGCTTCTGAGAGAGCAGCTCTTCCGACAGCTCGTATTCATCCCTTCCCCATGAGGGCAATCAGCCCCTTGCTTTCATTTGAATATTGGCCCTCGCGCATCACGGCTAGATTGGAGTAACTCATAGCTAGGGCTTTCTATTTCATCAGGACGGCTTCTCCTCCACTGAGCTCATCGCCCCTTTCTATCCCTTGAGTGAGGTTGAGGTCATAATTCTCTTATTAAAAGAAAATAAGGAATCTCTCTGACAAGGGCAACGGCTGGGAAAGCAAAATCCCTTATCTTTTCTTGTCTCAAAGAAATCCATTCCGGAAGCGGTAACACGTTTGAACCTACTTCTTTTTTTTTACGATCGATTTCTCACACTTTTTGGATAGTCTACCTACTTGCCCGACTCACCGGTACTATTGGAGCCTTCTTTACCGGATATTGAAAAGATACGATTTCTTCCTTAACCTTCAGCGGAGTTAGGAATTCAAGGTCTAAGTAGAAGCTTCACCTCCGACCTGTGCTATCCATTCTAGTCTAGTGCGCCTAGGACTGTGAAGACTGAAGCTAAGTACTGCTTTACGGAATGCAGCAGTTCACTTTTCTAACATATACAAGTTAGCGCTTTCTTACTACGTATTCAGGAATAGCCTTTACTAAACTAAAATAAAGGCTTCTAGAAAGCGCTTTAACGATAGATATCTCTTTTGGACCCTCTTCTTTCTCTCTGCGCGGAGGCTAGCGCATCTTTCACAGGGAACAGTCTTCTAAGGAAGACTAAAATCTTCCTAGGCTGAAAGTGGAAGTAGCAATCCCTCTTTCAAGGTCTTTCTATCTTGCCTCATTCCGATCCCAGCAAACAGCGATTTTCTTACTTCTTTTCCAACGTTAACCATTCATATGGAAGATTCTTCTCCACATGATGTCTAGAAGACGCATTATAAGCACCTATAGTGCTAAATAGAACGAAATTCAACATTCTATTATCGAAGCTTTTGCGCTAGTGCGCCCCTATCTATCTCTAAGTCCCTTGCTTCTTTCCCTACTATATGGGGCTCACTTCACTTCACTTTTTCAACTTCCTTTATCGGGCTTAAAAGCGAGGAAAAAGCAGCGGGAAATATAGTATGATGACCGGCGAACCTTCACATAGAAATCTTGAAAGTTTAGAAAAACCCCGTCTGCTTCTGACATACATTAAGGCAGAAAAGAGGGGATAAATGAAATAGGAGTTTGTCTGTCAGGAAACAAGACCTGAAAAGGAATAGCACCATGTAAAACAGAAGAGGGCATGCGCCTTTTTCATTGAATGGATTAGGAAGAATCGTAAGACAAGACTTTCCCTTTCTTTTCGGTACTTTCCCTTACCCTTTCCCTATAGGAAGTAAGTTTCAAGCGATAGCAAAGGCCCCATCAGATAAGGAAGGAATAGGATCTTTTTCTACGTCTACTGATGCTAATTCGGATGCTTTGAAAAAGCCTTTGGTTTGGCGTCTGCGGCTCGTTTGATTGATTCGTAAACCGACCGGAACAACAACTGAACAGAGGCAAGGACACGTCTATGAGGCTTCCTTTTCTTACTCTAGGTCTTTTCTTAGGTAAGGCTTAAGGGGCGTAGCGGTTATGCCTTTGCCCCCATTCAAGCCCCTGGGGTACTCAAAGTTGTATCCCATGTTTTTCATGATTCTCCGAAGGGCGAGTCCGAAGTATGTGAGTTCAGGTTTTGCCTTAGGTGCCACACCAACCCTCTTTGATCTGACCTGATGGGTGTGTCAGACCCCTAAGATGATTGTTTTTTCACCCTTTCCCCTACAAGAAACACAGCTCCTTGAAAGCTCTCGACTCTGGAGACAGAGGTCAAGGCAATTGAATCCTGAATCCCTTGCTCCATCTTGCCTTCTCCATCGGAGGTATAGGAGTGTCAAGGGTCACACATTCAGACCTGAAAACGCGTTCTAAGGCCCCCTTAAGAAAGAAGTCAGACATTCTCAGGCAGTGAGACCCGGGTTTAGCTACCTAAGCGAGAAGAGCTAGCTCTTTCATTCGCCGAATCACCCGCTGATTCAATAGAAGAATAGCCCTCGAGAATGCTGTCGCTAACCCGTTAGGGGCCCAGGGAGTACCATGAGTTGATGTGTAGAGATAGGACCGGTCGAGCTATTCTATCCTTTTCGGGGTGAGTTGCGAAGCTAGTTCCCGAGTGCTTCTAAATATAAGAAAAGCGGATTAGTGTAGAACTGCCCAATCCATCAGATGTAAGCACCTACCCGTGCTTCTCAAGCTAAAGCTCAAAAACAGGGTTTACCTTAAGATATGGGACGAGACCTGGTACGCTTAGTAGCTTGAGGTTTTTTTCCGGCTCAGGATGCCCCCGACTTAGAAGAGGTAGGATACACTACCTTGTAAAGGTAAAGAAGGCTTGCTCTTGTTCCCGGGAGGACGGTGCCTTACTCGACTTCTAGAGGAAGGTGCTGCTCTCCCCATAGATAGTCTTCACTTTTGGCTTGAAGCAGCGTCTAAAGGTAAGTGCCCACGAGAACCCTTGGCGGCTTGGGCGTTGGGAGTAGATGTGAATACGTTTTTCAGAGGCAGAAAGCGAACCTAGGGGCTAAGCCAAGAACGAATATAGGACTGACATCAATCTCACTAGCAGCTCTGGCCCCTCACTCAACTATAGGAGTTCCGGGATAGCATAGGGGCTTAGCTTTCAAAGAGAGTAGGATAGAGAGGTTACCTTTTTTAGAATAGAGTGAAGGCCCTAAATAAAGAGGTTCAGGAGAGTGTTGAAGGCCTTTACTACTTACTGGGCCTTTAACAAGGACCTTGATTGCGAAAAAAGAGTAGACTGGACGTAGGAAAAAAAGAGAGCAATTGAAAGCATTCAAAATGAGGAACAATCGAAAAGACAAGTCAAGGAGTGGTTATCCTTAGCTTCTCACTGAGTACACTGAAGACTAAGAGAATCTCTTTCATTGGGTACTTCATCTCGATGGCACATAGGCAATGAGGATGATAGTAGTTGGCTAGACAACGAACTGAGATGGGTGAAAAATCCACAGTTAGTACCTTGATCAAGAACCGCTTGGCAAACTCCACCGCACCAGTCTTAGACATCAATGATTTACTCACAGAAATAGTGAGACCTAAGCCATCTAACAATGAATGGTAAACTGCGGAAAGTCGACGATTTCCGATGAGAACATCATCACCAACGTTGTCCTTAAAGACTTGACCGGGGACACTTCTTCTGCACAAGACCATACCACAAGGTGATGAGTGAGTGCGAAGCGCCCGAATCAAAGATTGCTTTTACAATAGAATCATTAAGTTGGATCGTACCTTGGATCAAAGAATGTTGATCAGAGGTCCTTCCTTGATTCAGTGGTTGTGTGTTCTTGACTGACCCTGAGTTCTATTTCTGGCAAAATGACCTCTCTTGGAGCAAGTTTTTGCATCCTCATTCATCTCATCCTTTAATAATTCCGACAACTTCATATCATCCTCCAAACTCTTAGTATGTTCCCTCAGCAGCTTCTGTACCATGATTGATGTCAGCCTTAGTAGACTGGAGTCAAACCCTGGCTTTTATTTTCTGATATCTGTCTTATCTTAAGTGTCTCTACCCTGGATGTATCTTGAACTCTATCTCTAGGTTTCTGCTATTCAACCGGGTAAGCAATGTACAGTTCGTAAGGACTGGTAAGAAGGGAATGCCATTGATTCTGTTGGAGGACTGCGTTTTGAGCCGGTTCCTAGCCCAAAGGGAAAGACTAGGCTGAGTTGCCCCTTCTACCATCTGAGGTGGAATACGCATCCTTCTTTGCTGAGTGTAGTTCTGGGGAAGTAGTATACCCCAGAACTACACTCAGCAAAGATGGAGATTTGCCTAGCACCTTATCAGTCCCTCGCTTCCAGCTTCCCCATTGGGGGAACTTCAATTCAATCTTAGGCCTATTTGAACTAATATAATAAGAATCTCTGCTTTCCCAGTTACTCTAACATAAAGAAAGTTGGTGGTGGAACCAACCAAGATGTATGTCGTCCAACCCGACCTCAGACTCTTTCTTCCCGACCTATTTGACTCTCTGGCCGCAGTTATTTAGGTGGTATCCCGAGATTGAAGAGATCGAATTCCTCCCGGGAACACACGAAACAAAGATATGAACTAGGTAAATAAAAATGGAAAAGAGATGTTTCCAATTCATCAAAATCAGAAGCTTTTTCTACATCCATATGATCTACTAAAGTAGATCGATATTGCCCATATAATGAAAGCAGATCTTGGTCCATAGAGTCCAAAGAAGGTAATAACTCCAACCTGTCCGATGCTTCTTCGGCCAAATACAATATACAAGTGGGACCCGCACTATGAGCAAGCTGTGCGAAAAACCGCTTCTTTTTTCCGGTTTCGCAACAACTTGGGCGAAATGGGGTTCTACCGGGAAACCATGGATTTTTTAGTTTTCGCCATTGGTTACTGGTCGAGCCACTGGAATGGAATGAGATAAGAATCTCTGGAGATCTTTCCTCTCCACTTACTCGTAACAGGCTGCTTTCCCTCTGTAGAAGACTTCTTCCGAATGGCATAATTGTCCGACACTACGTTCCTCGATCTTCAAAGAAGACTGACTCCTCCTGCTCCTTTAGGATAGGATCGTCGTTGGTCCTTCTTTCACTAATGATCTCACCTATAGTAGTTTCGCGCGAACGCGCGAGGGACTATCCTTTCTATCGCTTGCGCTTGCTTTTCACTCTCAAAACAAAACAACGGTCTCTCTCTTCTATAAAGCGAAGCAAAGCGCATGGCGCTGAAGTGAAGAAAGCTCAATAAACACACACGAACACGATGCAGGGCATAGCATAAATGAGACCGCTGATCATTTCATAAAACATATATGCTTGACCTTTCTCGATGCTTTTTTGGGGGTGACTCACCAACCGACCCAGCAGTGATCGATGACAGAATGGTACGAACAAATCAAAGTCATTGGATTTGGTAGTTCTCCATTGACTTCTCTCTTTACCCCTTTTTTGCATATGTTCCTAAATGGGTGTGCACCTCCAGATGGGCAGGGGCCGGCCTCCCACTCTCTTATGCAGCATTTATTAGCTTAGCTGAGTTAGGCTTTTGCGTACCCAATTAAATTAGTACTCGTCCGTGCCACCTTGTGTAATGTATAAAACCAAATCGCTGACCGGTGGGGACTCTCCCATCAATGAATGAGGACTCTATGTATGAATTGAAAGCTCTCACGACAAACGAAATCTCCCAAAAGAAACCTTCCTCTTTCGCTTCTAACAGGTGAGAACTAAAAAGCTGTCCTATCCAATGTCTCCGAAAGGAGCCCTCTTTCCCTCTCTCAATCGTTGATCAAAACCTTTAATTCGACGGCGGCTTTGTGACCGCAATTGTTCCATCGCTCCGGGTTTTTCGAAAGCTCCTCTAGAACCTGAGCGATTTTCAGGCGTAAAAACTGGGAAGCCGTTTCCAGCCGCCTGAACATCGGCTAAAAAGTTGGTTCGCGGTTTTCTACGGCCCCGCGAAATGGAACGGAAAACGAGGAGTATTTTTGTTTTTAAGAAGTCAATACTAGGGGCTGCCGGCCCCATGACCCCTATGGGGAGATTGGGAGCCTCCCCTCCTTCCTGCGGAGGGTTGGCAGGCAACATAGAATGAGCAAAATCGTGGGTTTCCCCGGAAATCACACGCACAGAAAAAAATATAGAAAATGCAATCCAGCTGGAGCATCCAATTCTCAGCAAGAAACAAGATAGGGCTCGACACCCCAGCCTTTGAAAGTAAGGCATGAAAGAATTCAACTGAACCCAGACACAGAGAAAGAAAGTAAAACAAAGTGAGCAAGATTAATAACGAATAGAGAAATGGACGTAATTTAGGACGAACAGTGTGAACGAGAGTCATGACCCCTTCTTATTCGCTCAAACTTCGGTACGACCTGCACGGGTGTTCATATTTCATTTTTTTTTCCAAGCCTTACATGCACTGAGTTACTTACGGAATAGCTCTCGACGCCAAGACTCTTTTTATGTGTCTAGGCCGATCAGAGGTTCGGCTTTCTTCTCTTACGAAATATCTAGTTGCCTTGAAAACCACTTATTCTATTTCGAAGCCGAAGCACTCCTATCCTAAAAGTAAGAGTTATCTTATATACGATACCACCTGCCGCACCTCCGTACTCTGATTCAAATGCGGCGGATGGAGATTCAGATAGGAATGATTCGGGTGCTGAGGACGGGAATGATTTTGTTTAAGCTTAAGATTCGGATTCTGGCTGGGGAGTCAATCCTCTCGCTATCGCTCGTTTCACTTCCTCTCGCTTCGCCTTTATCTGATAAGGGCATCTCCGCTTATTAGTCTAGGGGCCTCTCCTAGTTCTTTCTAGTTGAAGTGGATAATGATCGAAGGGAGAAAGAATCGTCTTAATCATTTTGATGTGACATCGGCCAGGCGATTTTTTCTCGGAATCTTCTTTCTACGAGTCGAACGTAGCCTAGAAAGGAGCGCTACAACCTAGCCCAACCTATCGAAGAGCTTATTTTTGTGCTGGAACTTGTTTTTCTCCTACTCCTACTTCGCCTCCTGTAACTCTTGTTTTGATGCTTAAAGAGAGGCCTTATCACGTAAGACACTAAGCCGAGTCTCAAGTTCCTGCTGTCAAAGAGTTCCACATCTCTTTAAGGAGTGAAATGCTTCCCTAAAGGATAAGCAACTACATCATGAAAGAAGGTAAAGACGCTACCCATTCCTCTAAGTTTTCCTACTACGGGTGCTAGTAAGACTAAGACAGTTTATTACAGATCAATCAGTTCCTTACTAATATATGAATTCTTGCGCAATGAAGAAAGCGTTAAAAGTCTTATCTCGCTACGCCCCTGTTCTCGACTCCGGTGCTATTGACTCCCTTACTTTTTTCTTTTTAGTTCTTATGCTATGCTTTATTGTCTTTTGAAAGATAACTAGTAAAGGAAGCAACCTTAAGGAATGAATGGAATGGGGTAAGGAATGGAATGTTGTACGAGGTGAGTCGAGCGATAGGGACAGGATGGGAGAGACATTAGAGTTCTTTCCCTCTGCGCACAAGCCATAATGAATTACTCGAAGAGGAAGGAGCGATAGCAGATCAGATAGCAGCGATAGGGACAGGATGGGAAAGACCTCGCCCCTATCGAATAAAGTAAGGAGAGGATGAGTTCTATATCGATCTGAGAATGATTCCTACCAGAACGAAGACCGTTACAGGAACTAAAAAGTCTCATTCGACTGCTGTTACAGCTAAAGCATATTCAGATAACTCCATAGCCTCCTCATATCAGGGAGAGGATGGGAACTTGCTTGTTAGAAGCGGCCATAGGGAGAGGTTTGAGAACTCGAGCTAAGCAAGGGGGAATTCTTTCTCTAAGGCAAAGCTAAAGTTACGGTAGGAACGTAGGAGCTTAGTGTGAAACTAGCAAAACACTACTTCCTGTGACTGAAAGAATGATTATTCTTTTCAGAAATCGGCCGACAGATCGGAACATGGCGACTATATTATATAAAGAAGGAGATGAAGGTATAAAATCGCTCTCCCGATAGTTAGAGGATTGATTCTTTTTTTCATTTCCTGTAAGAAGAATAAAAGATAAAGGTTTGAACTCAGACTCTCCCTATCTTGCAGCCTAGCTTAGACCGGATTTATCAATGCAAAGAGCTAACTTCAAGCGCTTACTCAATGGCAAAGCCAAGTGCTAGAGTTTAATGCCAAACAATCGAGTTAGAGTTCGATCCCTGGAAAAGTGGGAATTCGATCCAACAGCCGTTAATCGCATGTGCAAGTGCCTAGTTGAAATCCCGTATGAGATTGACCCACTGAACTCACTCAAGAAGCGGAGACAGTCCAATAAAAAAGAAGCGAAAACGTCATTCCGGGGAGATAAGGTAGACTTTCCTTTCTTCGGAAGCAGCAACAACCAAGACTGCTTATGGACCTTCGATCACTAAAGTAGAAGGGAGAAGAAATCGACTGATTAAGGAGATGCAATAGCTCTACCTCTACAAGCAAATCACATAAGAAGATTAAGAGCTGGCTCAAAGGCTTTCCCGATTGTTATAACTTTGGACCATGGTCAGGCTTATCGGATTAGGGAGAGACGATATTGATTTATCAGTTTTAGAAACCTTACTCTAACAAGTTACAAGTAAGCGCTTACTCCCCTTACTCTAACGAGTAAGTGATAAATCCCTTGCGCAAAAACGGAAAAGGAAGTGACAATGGGCGTCATGCCTGCTTTGGTGGAATTAGGACCTATCGAAGTCGGAACTCTCAGATCTCTTTCCCAATCAGACAAGCACAACAAAGCATCTCCGACAACTACATATTCTTTCTTTCCACTGATTCCCGTTTATGCCTTTTACCCTTGGGGCTCGGGGCACGAGAAGGACTCAAAGGCCAAATAAGTTTTGGGACTGAGCTTGTATCAGTACTTCGGTATAAGATGGAAGTTACATAAACAAAGACACCCTCTAGCAGCATTGGCAGAAGCCAAAGCCCTTCTATAAAAGGAAAGCCCGCGGCTTATTCTATTTGCTGTGGTGAAGCTACTCGTGATGAAGCTAGCTTTCCGGAACGGGCTGCTCCATCTTAAATGTTCGAGATGGCTAGTCATTGAAGAGTTTCGAAGCTTTCAACCCCTGCTCGTCGTGTGCAAGAGATGGTCTCATCCGCGAGACTATTGAGACCGTGGAATAGGGTGTTCAGCCTGTTTCTGAACACCGTTTCTTGTCATTCCTGGTCAATTTGTAGTCTTCCTTCCCGGTTCTAACATGTAGTTCTAACTAAGAAAGATAAAAAAGAAGTGAGACTCGTCGATTTGCTTTGGATTGATTGTGACTTCCTCAAATCTTAGGGATTTTCAGGGACGAAGGTAGCTCGACTGTAAAGGTACGTAGTTGCTCGCCTAGACTAATAGGGCAAGCAACGAGCAAGAAAACGGGGCGGGGCAAGAAAACTACGCAATCAAACGGCTGCAGCAAGAAAACGGCTGCGCATACTAACGCCTTAAACTAAGTGGGGGCTTTCGCGCTAGAGCGACTTTATTCGTAGCTGGCTTGTTGCGCGTGACTAACGCCCGTTTTCTTGCTTGCTTGGTCACTTCCTGCTCTGTCGGGTCTTTTGATCTTTTCAGTTCCACTCGGGCATATCATAGGCTCGACACGGCTCGTCGGGTCCTCTCTTCTCTTCATGAATCTCAGTTGGAAGCCCCCATTTTGATCAGACATCCAATGAAGTAGGAGCTCGCTCCCTACCTAGCGGTACTTCCATGGCTTGCCTCTCGAGGTCCTGTTTGAAAGGCAGTTGCGAGAACCTGTCTGGATTGAGTGGTCCTTTCTCGGGCAGCTACTGAGACATAGGTTGGCCCGAGCTTCCCTTGGCATACCTTCGTTACCATTACTAATAAATAGTAAGTAGGAATTCGTCCCAGATAAACTACTGATCTAGCTCTTTCGCATCGAGGTCTCGCCGAGCCTCTTTCAGGTTAGGCGTCCTTTGCTCGAACGAAAGAGGGGTCTTTGCCGAGTGGAAGGGACCGATGCTAGTAGTTAGATTCAATATTCAATAAGTCTTAAATAGAAGCCAAATCCAGTTGAGAAGAGACAAGCACGGTGACATCCATCGAAGGGATCTCGGTCGAGAAGCGGCCCAGGTAAAGCCAGATTTCAAAGGTAGAATGTATTGGTGGCACATCGACCTAGAATAAGGGCTCTAGTCCACGATTCCTGGATTCCAACCTTTCAAAGTCAGTCTCAAGCTGTAAAAAGTAGGCCTGCCATCGATGCTAAGAGATACACGAGCTACCATAGATCCCTCACCGACGAATAGCGTACTTTCCTCTTAGAATATCCCTTGAATAGCCGGATGAACCACTTTTTCCTCCTATTTCACTGAATCCGCTCCCATCTCTACAGAGCCCCGAAAGCTTAATTGATCTCTAGGCTGTAGAGAAAGGGCCTATGATGGAATCATTGAATCTCAGCGACGCGGTGAAAGATCTAAAAGAGGTGGATGATCCACATCTCAGGGTTAGGCGCCGTCGCCACTCCTTTCGTAGTCAACCCGGCCCGGGAGGCTTTCTCAAGTTCCAGATCAGATATGGGCTTCGGTGCCATCGTGAAAAGCCCTACCCTGTACAGAGGATATCGACTACCTTTGGGCTTTCCTTCTTTCTACGGGTCAGCTACCCTTATTCGTATCAGTCCAGGTAGGCGAATCATGCTACAATTCTTCATTCTTTTCAAAAAAGTATACGGATATTCCCGAAGGCGGGTGGTGCCCAGAAAGAATTCAAGGTCAGAAATCCCGCAGGGACGAAAGTGAAATACTTATTTCTTTGATTCACGTACAAGACTAGAGAAGTGTGGGAGATTCCAGAGGTTGCCTTTCCACATGAGCCTGGCGCTGGAAGCAGCACTGAGTCTTTCGGGGAACCTTCCTACTCTGGTTGAGGAAATCCCAGTATTTGTTTTGGGAAACTCCTCACTCGCACGTAATATAGTAATATATAAGGCTCTTCTTGAAATACGTGGGCGAATAACCAAAAAAATCAGTCTTTCTGGCCAAATAGACTCGTTTTTGTAGGTGTCCTGAAGAGTTCCCCGAGAATGCCAGTCATAAGCATAAGAAAGCTCGATCGGAGGTGGCTTTCGGAACCTATTTCCTCTGCGCAGATGAGCTGAGCCCCCGCCTTTCTATTCTCTTTCAGATTGAACCTTCTTGGTGTCCAAGGCGACTAGCGATAGAGTGGGTCTTCGATACGAGCGAGAAAGGCTTTCCGTGTCTCATGCATTCAAGTCTATGTGTGTCACATAAACCTTCATAGCAAGCACAGAAAGAGAAACCACAGGACTTTGCCAGCCTAGTCCGATCAGTACAGCGTATTAAACCTGTCAGGAATCCACCACTTCACTTGAATTCTTTATGAGATTCCCCATAGGCACACAAAGAAAGGGGATTCCAAGGAGCCAATATCAAAACACTAGTTCGAGCAACGGGTACTTCTTTCGATACTGGATTTCATTCTTAGCCAGGCTCGCATTCTGCTTTCTTGCTTTGGACTTACTGAGGCATTGGACAAGACGCGCTGCTAGTCCTTGCTTCAGTAAGTCAGCCTGTCTCTTCTTCCCTGCTTTCCTCTAGAAGGGACTACTTAGGCAAAATATCATAAGAGAAGAAAGAGAGCTTTAGAAGCAGCCAATCTTTTCTTTATGCCCAAACAATCCCATGTCTTTCTTGGTTGGTAAAGCCAACCGGCGATTTACAACAAGTCTTTCTGAAGGGAGAGCAATCAACGCTATGGCTTCTTTTGGACAATTCCCGCCTTAGGACCCCAACTGTGACAACAGCTACTACGCATCCTACATCAGAAAATGCTATCGACGAAACAAACCTTTATCAAGCATATCACCATGACCTGGTACAGAACCAATCTTCACTTTTCTTAATCCGTAACGGATTGATTAAGAAAAGCCTTGTATTGGGCCCTAGACTAATAAGGCGATATAAGAGATAAATAAGAGTTCCGTAAGCCTAAGCTTTTGAATAGAATTTCTTTAATATAGCAGTAAGCTAGAGAATTTCTCTAATACATATAGATTTTCTTACAGTGAACGATAAGCTAGAGCGATTTTCTATCTTGATGGCTAGAAAGCCTTAATGAAATTCAAATTCGGCTGATTACGAGCACAGCAGCTAAAGGAATCGAGCGAGTTGCTTTCTTCTTTCTTGCTTGCTTTGCTGTAAGAGCACCTCTTCGGAACTCACTCAGAACTATGGTTAGCAGCTTTGACAAAGACAGCTCTTTCTCTTGCTTCCCTGCTGACTAGGTAAGAGCTTTCTTGCTGTGAAATTAGTTGATTGGACGGCTACTATTAAATAGTAGATACTAGACCTTCGAGCGACGTCGAAAGGTTGCTTTAGTTAATCCTAAAAAGTGGTTAAGCTTTCGGTTTCCAGGAAACTAAGAAATGGCGGAGCATTCTTTAGTTCCGGAGGGAGCGAACCCTGGTTAGCTGTCGATGTGTGGCTAGTTCTGTTGAGCTTTGCTCCGCTTCTTATTCTTGCACTTGCGTATGCATATTCTTCTTTTTATTCACTTGCAGCATCTAGCCTTTGAAAGCAATTACCATGTCTTAGATGGAAAGTCATCGGATTAACTGTCAATTCCCTTTTGTGGACATCTGAGGAGAGGGGGGAAGCCAATCCGTAGATTCTCTCCCTAAGAGCAGAGCCACTTGACCAGAGAGATAGACGATGTTTGCACGTGTACCCCTTGAATCAATGCATTAATTTGACGTTGGGGCTAAACCTCTTTTTGTTTGGCCCATGAGGATACTTTCACTATACTTGCTCTTCTTGCCTGCTCCCATTTCGAGTCAAGCTTCCGCTTGTCACGAAAGATTATGTTTTTAAGTAGAATGCCCTTGGCAGAGTATACCGATAGCTCTCAAGGAGGACCCCTCATCCAAGGTTTTCCGACAGTTGGCCAGAAATACCTTACTAAGTGTAGAGTTGTCGTGACACACAATAGATTGTTGAAACATTCTCATTCTTTACTTTCTCGTCTTGAGCTCGCCTTCCTTGCCGGATTATTCAACCGGATCTCTATAGAGAATATAGAATTCGAAATCACCGGTAGTCACATCTAGCTATCAAAGAAGATACAGGCCTTATCCCAATAAAAGTTAGGGAAGGAAGGCAATCTTTTTCCTAAAAGAACCTCAGCTTGCATACCTTTTCCTTCCTTATCCATCTTTACCTAAAGGACGATAGGAAGATAGGATTGATGTGAGCATTAACGTCCGCATCGTCCGGGTCAAACTACAGGTATGAGTTCCATCTTACTTACTTGGCCCTAGCTTACTACTCCTACTGGGATACTCGCAAAGGAAGGCAAAGATAGCTAATAGCAGCTCAGCTCATATTGGCCTGGCCTTATTCAACTACCAGCACTGGAATGGAAGGCTATGGAAAATAGAAGCACTAGGATAGAGGAACAACGTCCGATAAGAACCGTATCGGACGTTACATCTATCTATAGTCCTCTCGTCCGGTAGTATGGATAAAAGAAAGAGAACTACAACTACTGGGAGAGGAACTCAAAAAAAGCAACTATAGGAATTCTTAAACCTATAGACGTTGTTAACGAGCTAACCTAACTAATAGAATATCTTCCCTAGGTAGTTTGTAGTGGGCATTCCTATCTGACCGAGTTGCTAGTAGGAAGCTAGGCTATTGAACTAACAGAAGATAAGCGCAGCGGATGATATGCAGCGGACGATCTTCTTCTTTCTTTTATCTAACATCGTCCGGTAGTTCCCTTTAGTCTGTTTCTAAGAAGCTAAAACAGCTAAGAACGAATTAGCTCTTTCAAGCCCCGTTTCTAGAAGAGAAAGCCAGAGGGTAATAGCTGATTGGCAGTATGAGTGTCAGAAAGCTGCCTGCTCGAATCAACATCCCTCTACGAGTTTCCTCATTCCTGTGGTTGTTCTCTTTCCTCTAGGCTAGAGAATATCTTCTTTCTATATGTATTTATTACTTACTGTAAGGGACTTTGTAATAAACAGGACAATCTCTAGCTGACGCGATCCAGCACCCCCAATAGCCGATGGAATGCAATATACCGTCATTCGATAGAGTCGTCGCAGCTTGCGAGTTTGAGGGATCGGGCATCGATTCTCTTGGATCCGATAGGAATCTCGATAGCGAGCAGTACCTATCGTTCGCAGCTACCCCTGGTCGTACGTTCCGCGCTTCGTCTTGCGCTATATGTACTGAGATCTTTGGCATGCTCTTCACTGCAGCCACCTTTCAACAGTAAATCGATCACTCTTAGGATGACTGCTCTCTCCATTCATCTGTCGTGACATAGATCGCAGCTTTCATTACTGCTGACTTATCTAGTCACACATGAAGTAAAGTAGCTCTCTCCTTATGGTATTCTATTTATATTCGTTTAGGTGCCATCAGCGTCTGTGCTTGTATTCTGTCGAAGGAAAATGCCTTTTACGCGAGATGTCGGGACAGGAAAGCTTATTTTGATGGCAGGCCAGTAACAACTATAGTTTTCTTTGCTGCTTCCAGGGTTCATCCTATAGCTACTTAGGATCCGATCTATAGCGCGCCACCCAATTAAGGCTACCAGCAGCGGTCTGCCCTTGCCCCTCCTTCTCCATTCGGCATGGCTACAGCCAGACAGTCTTTCTTTTTATTGAACGTAGGGTAGTTCGTTTCAAATAGATCAAGGGACATTAGATCTGGTGAAAACTACACTTGCATTCCTTCATTGATGTGATGGTTTCTCGTTTATCGGGAATCAGGTGCGGCAGAACCCATAATTACCTGCCACTATAGGAAGTAATGTTCCCAGGCTGAATCGGGTCTCTCCCGTTGGTCGATTGTCCGTCTAGTGAGTTAGCGTTGAGACTTTCTCTCCCACCAGTCAAGTCAGGGCGGGTCATGGTAAAAATCAATGATATCTGTAAAGTTAGACTCGCTACTAAAGAAAGAAGAAACGGTCGAAGCGAAGGAGTCACAAACCTTCAACTCATCGAGGAAAATATTATCTTTCGATTCTATTTGCTCTTGACGCCAACAATTTATCTAAGACTAAGGACCGATAGACGAGACGAAACTGGGAATAAAAAAAGATCTCGGAACTCATTTCCCTCAGTCTTTTACGTTGCTGTCCCCCTTCTCTGATTCCGTACTCAATTCCGTGGCACCTGCCTGAACAGACAGATCGTCAAATGGCAACGTATATAAAGAAGTGGCCGGTTCCTCACAAACTGAATAGCTTTCTCGAGTTGCTGTTGCCGAAGCTGAGCTTGAAGAGCTTGTTCTCTCCACTCTTGTTGCTTTCTTTGCTATTGCTTCTGTTGAATGGTTGAGGGGTGAAGGGCGAGTACAGTCTCTTGATCCTCTATCCCTGCCCGACTTGGGCATTTAGCTACGAGAATAACTCATCTCCTTTAATCCCGCTCGAGTGGAATATAGGAAGCTAGGGAGCTAGGTGAATACCCCGATGAGACCCTTCTTTAACCCGACCTGAAAAGGAAGAGTTTGATTGAACTCTTTCACCTCTTAAACTCGTTCAAGCGGCATTCATCTTAGCAAGACTATTCTTATCTTCAGTCTGAAGACTCCCGGCTATATGATCGGCGCTCGACATAACTACACTATCTGGAATTCTCCTATATCAGGAAGTGGCCTTTAGGCTCTGATCCCTCTGCCCTTTCGCTTTCCGACCCCTCTTTCTCCGTTGAAGCTATTCCCTCCGCTCCCGATGAATGAGTCACTACAGACTGAAGATGTAACTACCAGTTCCTTGCTTCTCCACTGTTCTGGCTAATCCATGAGATCAGGTTTTCCATAGCGGTGAATCCTTCCCTCTTTCTTAAAGAGAAGGAAGCCACCAATAGCTACGAGCTGCCGTAAGCGCTCTTGCACTAGTACTGTATCACTACACTAAGAATAGAGGAACTACGAGCAGAAAGTAAAAAGTAGTCGCTCTTCGCCTTTCAAGATATTTCGTATAAAGAGAGAGATTTCCTATTGCCCTGCCTCCAACAGAATTAATGGCACCAACTGATTCAATAACTGGTCTTCAAGCCTCACTCGATTTCCTTTATATGTTGATGGCCAGTTCATTCCTATTTTCTAAAAGAAGCTAGGATCTTAATTATTAGAATACGGATACCACCAGCCTTATCCAAGACCGGATAAGCCGCAAAACAGAGGGGTGAAGGTCAGAAAGCCTTGCATCCCTTGCTGGGTTACTATAATAGGCATTCCATCTCGAAAAATAGAAAGCGAAAATACCATCCTCTACTCGATCAGTCCCGATTCGAACCAGACTCGACAAGTCCTGTTTGTAGAAGAGCATCTAATCGAACCATTGACAAAGTAACTAAACGTGCCAATGGAAGAGATCTCTTTTTTCTATCTTTTTCTGATGATATCGTCTTTGTTTATGCGATATTGCTTGGAAGTGATAACTAGAATTCTTGATTGCCCCTTGTTAGTGCTCCACCAGGGCTGGAGCATGCACCCTATCTCTGTCTTTCTTTGTTTTTATATTTATTCTAATATGTTGTCCCAAAGCCTTCAATTTGCCTTTCCCCGTAGGAATTCCTTTTTCATTCGTTCTTCTGTTGAATGTAGTCCTCTTGAGCTGAGCTCTCTTTGAGGGCGGATTACATACAATACAAGATTTCTTTCATTTTTGCTCTAGCAGAAAGTGGGGGGTGCCTGACCTCACCAAAAAAAGGGCTTTCCCCAGATAATCTCCTTAGCCCAGGTCTGTCGAGCCTCAATTAACTGCTACTATAGGGTAGCCGCTTGAACTCATAGCTGTGGTAACTGCGCCCTTCGCTCATTGACTATTCATTACCTGAATACTCAAATGAATAGCCATAGCTGCTAAGAACAACAAATGATCACCTTTCACCCCTGATATGATAGTAGTATGCCGGGCCAAAGCTTCCAGGGTCTCATCCCAAGATGAGAGGTTCTTTTTCGCTTTTATGGTATAAGTATTGATGGGAAAGTTGGATCTTCTTTCTATTGATTTTTATTGATAAATAGAAGTGGCCCACTCTGCGGGAAGTCATCTACGCTCAGCAGCGACAATTCCTGTAAAGACGAGGGCTTATAGAGTCGGAGTTGGTCGTGTCCAGTCATTAGACTGGAAGCTTGAATGTCCTAAAAAAGAAGCTAAGCCAGCCAGTGATCCATAGGCCTTTGTCCGATCGCTTTCGTTCATCAGAAGTAGTGGACAAGGAGTCAGCATCGTGCATGCAATTCCATCGATCTGGTCAATTCATTTCCGCGAGACGCTGCTCCACTCTTTTGCTTTGGCATTGCCATACGAGGAAGATCGCTCAGTTACATGTCAAAAGATATGGAATTTCCGACCAAGCAGTTCAGATTGAAATACGGGAATTTAGACCGAAAGATATCCATGTCAGTTAAAGATGTCTCTTTTTTGAGTGATAGGAACAGAGCTTCGGGCAAGCAGCTTAGCCAAGGCAGTAGCGTTGTAGTTCTTCCACGGCATGCTCATAGAAAGACTTCCTCCATGGCATAGCTCAGTCATTCAATCATGGTTGGGTCAGTAAGACAGGATGATTCTCCTAAGCACAGATGTAGCTCCCCATGGTGTGTTTATTCTAGCTCTGATTAGTTCCTCTTTCGAGTTTCTTTTCGGATCTCCTTAATTTCGAGCTTGGCGCTAGTCCCTTGCTGTCCCAAGACTACTATATTGAAAGTAAGAGCTAGGGAAGTTGTTCCTCGAGCGGAAAAAGTCGAATAGAGAAGAAATAGCATGCTAGAGATATATCATACCAGCAGGCCAGGGCATCATAGTGGGAAAGACTTTCTTTAAGAATTCTAAAAAAGCGAAGAGGTACATACGATAGAATACGGTTGTTCCATCGAGGGGTTTTGAGTTGCATTCGATAACAAGCCAGGTCCAGATGAAGTACCCTTAATTTAATGGAGTTGGATTCCCTCTACCTTCGCTTCGAATCAATTGCCTAAAAAAAGGAAGTCCTGCCAGAGTCTTGCTCTACGCCAGCCAGTGAACTAGTTGCAAGCGAGTTTGAGTGCTTTGCCCCTCCAGTTGAAGTGGTACTTTCTTTACAGCCAGTCAAATCCTTGCTCAATGCCCGGAAGTGCCTTTGCTTCCCGCCCGAAAGCAGCATATTCTCGAACAAGAGAGATTGCGCATACAAAGACTTGAGGTGAGTTGACTAGCCTTACTTGCCTATCTGGGGAAGTAGTATACCCCAGAACTACACTCAGCAAAGAAGGATGAACAGACATATCAGAACAATACAAAAGGTCGCTTACGCCGCCGGATCACTTATCACCGCATTCATAGGCTTGGGTGAAAGGCAAATCCCACATACATACGGAAGAGAAAAACCAAATAAAGAAGGCCGAACCCCAGGTATTAAGGAGAAGAGACCTTTTAAGGCAAGGCCAGAGACTCCTAAGAGCAAAGGCAGTATTTTGTCATGGAATCCGCTTCTGGCGGTGAAGAAATGGAATCTGCTGCAATAGTCGAAAATGCAGCTAGAGTAGCTAAATACAGCTAGACGACTGTACTTGCTTGAGCAATTGGAGCTAAATCATCTTCTTTTCTTATTCTTGTAGGTTCTCGAAGGCCTGTTTGCAATGAGTGATTGAAGTGCTGCTCGGGTTGAAGCCGCTAAAGAAAATGAAGCCTTATGGTTGAGTCTAAAACCCTAAAAATAGTTGAAATTGCCACGAGCACAGAAGGAAAAGTATAGAATTCCCTGCTACTGTTCTAGCTGTTCTGTTGTTGGACTAAGAGCTGTTATCGCCTTTCGAGTTGCATATAGTAGAGATGCAGTCGTAAGGCCGCATCGATATAATAGATGAGTAAGGCAAGGAACTACTGATTGATCTACGAATGCCGGGAGGAACTTAACTGCATTAGTCTCATATTCATGCCCAGAATCAGATGTTCACAAATCATAAGCCAATGACGATCGAAAGGCCAGGGACATCTAGACTGGAAAGCTACTCATAATCCGATTTTGTTCACATTGATGGTGTCGAAGGAGAATGCGCGGTTCTTGTTCGAGAATTCCCTGCAGTAGCTGGTCTTGACTCTTACACAACGAATAGGAATGAAACGGCTATATATCCTCTTGATGACGAAAAATACGGGGGCACGATTGAATCATTTACTCTTCAATTCAATAAAGACCTCTTTCTCCTCCATTTCTCATTTTGTTGATTGAAAGAGGATAAGCGCTATCCATTGAGTAAAGGGAGGGTTTGCTACAGTGATTCGGGCGGTTGGTGGCCCCTTCGAGAGTTGCGGGTCCTTGCCGCTGCATGAGTGGTAGCTCACGCTCAAAACTCCTCCGACACGAGTCCTAGTCGTTGCGCTGCGGTCCGTTTCCCGGCTTCGCTTGCGCGATTTTTTGCACTTCTGATTGGTTTCATCCATCCCCGACCCTAATGAATCGAGTATGAAGGGGTCAGTCAGTCAAGCGGTTCGGGTTCTCGGTCGGTTCCCGTTCGCCTGCCCCCCTCATAGTCCATTAGTGGGTAGGGTGGTAAACTTAGAGGGCGCCCGCCTCCTCTTCAGACGTGTCTTCGACAACCTGGCGGTTGTTCGGTCTCCGCTTTTGGAGGCGGGAGTGCTTGGTCGCTGGGGTTTCCTTTTCCTCAACCAATTCGGTTGTGTCAGCCCGGTCTAACATTTTTGTTATGAGCTGGCTGGACAAAGATGGATGGAAGGTAAGATAGATTTGAGTTCAAGTGGCACAGGACCTTCGATCGACCATGGGGCGTATTCTACCCTTACCGAATTCATTCTATTGAAGCGTAACGTAAAAAGCTCCTTCTCATGTTGCATTTCTTTGGTTTGGAAGTTCCAGAATGTTGTCTGTGGATTTCTAACAAAGGAATTCAAATCCTTTTATGCCATTTGATTAATTCAAATTCCGTGCTGCTCGCCACTCCCCGAGGCCAAGGACGGGGTCGAACCGTCATTCCAGGATTTGCAGTCCGATACATTTCCATTATGTTACCTAGCCAAACCCGCCACCTCATGTGCCAAAGTAAAACGGTTGTTCTTCCTTCCCCGCTCCCTCTTTTTCTACATATGCGGTGGCGGGCGGAGCACTCTATATGACCGGCGGCGGGTTACCAGAGAAGAGGGGACAACTTCTTTCTCCCTTGCCTTGCTCCATTTGCCTTTTCTGATTTCAAGTAGCAAGCCACTCCACTACTGGTACAGAGGCCAGAAGTTTGCTTCCTCCATATGTTCAGGCAAAGAACATCTAGAAGCTAGCTTTTGTCTTGTAAGCTACCATGCCTATATAATAGAATAATAATAGAATTTTGCTTACCATGGTCTTACTAAAAAAAGTCAATAAGAAACCCCAAGTGACATGGCTTTTCACTATTCCTTATTCCTTTCCAGAGAAGGTTGCTCATCCAGCCCAGCGGATCCATTGTTTATGCGGCAGTGCGATGCAGCTGAAAAACGGGGAAAACTCCAAACAAAAAAAGGGCCTTGCTTGTTTACATTAAATATAAGTTTTAGAAAGGGGCACCCCTACCCCCTAAATTACAAGCTAGCGCGCAACGGCTGAAAAGCCGTTGTTGCTTGCTGCTTTTTGCAGGCTCGAAAATCTCTCTTTCGCCTCTCCTCCCTGTCTCCATTCTGGTTGATTCGCTTCTTCCTTCGCGCAAGCGCGCCCCTTGTTGTGTTGCATTTTGTGATCCTCCGCCCCTATCTCTTAAAGCTGCGTTTTTCGGATAGCCGGGATCCGACGTAGATTTCCGATTTCTTTATTTAAATGTCAGCTCCAGGTTTTGGGCGGCCCATCTGGTTAGTTCAGCTATCACTGCTGGAAGCCCCTGCGGTTGTTCGGCTGCGTACTCCCCGTTCGCGTATCTCACACTCCCAAAGCATATCTTTTTTTTTCATATTTCACTACCCATAGCCATAGGTCGGCTTCGTGCAGATAGATGTTTGCCGGGGGAGATTGGTGCTCCTGAGGTATGCCCTTCCGGTGGGTTGTTATATTCTCTGTCTATTCCATCCAGTGCCCGCACTGCGTCAGAAAATCTTCGTCTTCGATCTCTCTTCGCAACGCAATAAAGAAGTCTAACAGTTTCTCTCGGCATCTGTCTTTTAAGTCATTGATCTCATATCTATAAGCAGGGGGGTCTGCGTTCACTATTAAGCCTACGCCCGTCCATTCCTTTCAAGCGCCCTTAGACTCGTTACGCTGTTCGACTGAACGACTTAATGTTTCAGGGGTGAAAACAGCTCGCCCCTATCGAAGAAAGTTGTGAGAGGGGCGAAGGCGCTCTATTCGGTCGGAACCCGGTTCGAGAACCTTCTCTCTCCCTTCACCAACCAGCAATCAGCTCTTATCCCTTGGTGTGGTGTCAAAGCAAAGGGCGAGTTCCTTTCTTGTCTTGCCCAAAAACTTTCTTTATTCTCATTGGAGAAAGACTCTCCCGCGGCAAGGTTTTACACATAGGGCCAGCTGCTTTCTTTATCTCGCTTGCCGTTAGTCCGTCTAGCGCCTTTATTTCGGTTGGGGTCCGTCCCGGGGCTTAGACCGCTTGGGTTAGATTTTCTAGTCTCGAAGGCAGTCAACGTGTCAGCCATTCCTCTCCCATTAGACTTGTAAATCCTTTGCTCTTTTTCCTTCTCTCTTCCAGTTCTCTCCCTCGACTTTATTTGACAGGGGCGGAGAATACCACTCTATCCATAACAAGAATACAGTAGCAATTCAGTTTCAAATGGTTTGAGCTTGGAAGCAACCTACTATCTATCGATAGGCGAGAACAGACTGCTATTGGCTGCTTTGCCTATCTATTCTATTATGGCCGGCTTGGAGACAGAAGACCATCATTTCTATCCGGGTACGATCATAGCTTCATTCATTCGTTCAACCTTGGGGATAACCATTAGCATTGAGGTCAATCACCACACCACCTCTATCATACATACGACATTACATGACGCGAGAGTGCATGGTCAACACACACCTAAAGCGCCTACGTTCCGCTTGCAGCCAATACAACCACAACCTAACTTGCACGAGATTCAACAACCGAAACTACTGGTAGTCCCGAGGGGACGGCATCCTCCTATACCTATAATAGTTAGCAGTACTGAACAAGCGAGTCATCGGTCGGGGGAAAGAAAAGGACCGCCTTTCAAAATCAAAAAAAGGAATCGCTTTCATTAAAGCCTTCGGAACAAAGGTGATTCTGTTTATGCTTCAGACGATCTGGCTAATTATATATACTTCTATCTAATTATATACTCTTCTTCTATTAGAAAGGCGAACCTATAGGCCTGTTTTAGCGCGTTTCCAAAGGTAACCGGTTAGGTTTACAAAGGAAACGCTACTAAGGACCGGGTGAAGAATGAAAAACGTCCGCTAACGCCCACGGGATAAGATCTTTTTTAGATCAGCAACGAATTCTTGTATCTACGAAGAAAGATTTCTCCCCGGGTTCAGACCCTAAATGCCATACCTTGCTGAAGGCGATTCACGATAGAATCGCGCATAGTTCCGTTTGACCGAGATGTGAATGCCCGTGATCTGTTCGGTATAGTGATGGATTTCATGGCCGACGTCTAACCGGCACGAATACGCCGACATGAAACGAGTTCCCCCTTTAAGTAGGGGAGGCATTTTGTTTTCTTTCGTTCTCGGACGTTTTGTTCGATTCCGGCACTTGCGTTCTCATGCCCGGAACCCTCGCGATTGATTGGGAGAAAGAGCGAAAGCGAGAAAGATGGATTGTTATCCATCGGAAATCGATAGGAATTCCCCGGGGATTGCCTTATAATAGATGTTCTGTCTTTCATTATTAACATCCAATCCCATGCTAATAAGAAAAACGAGCGATTGCTAGTCAGCTTTCATTTTATTCAATATAATGGTAGGGGCTGAGGCTCTGAAGGCTTTCCAACTTGCTTCAATTAGGGAATAGCGCAGATGGATCAATCACGCGGCAGCGTCCTCCAACTTGCTGTCCGCTCCCCTTTACTTTCTTTGCTGGACGGGAAGATGCGAATCGCGAAGGCCTTCCCACCACGCGAAGTTCAAACCTCGCTGGAGAGAGAAAAGCGAATTGAAAACCGGCCTCAAATCCCTTCGCAATCGAAGGTGAAAGCGGGAAAAAGACGACGAAACCCTTCTTTCTTTGTCAGCCGACTTGAAAGGTGCTCTCAGTGTACCGCCATACGCACCCAGACATTAGACCAATTGTGGCTGGCCCAACAGTTTCCAGAATGCCGTTGTCATGATGTTGATCCGGCTTCTGCGACTACGGCATCCGCCTAGCTCCGAATACGCGCATTGGAGCTCTTCGCTCGATGTCCCGGATCGCTCCGTTGTAAACCGCTGTTTCGTCGGGCGGTGGCTTATTTCTAACACCCCCCTTACTAGATTAGATAAAACAAATAAAGCTCCATTGAATGAATCAACTTCTCCCTCCCTTCTATCCCTTTCTTTCTGCTTTCACCCTAGGAATAAATGAAAGCTTCAAGCCAAAGATGCTACTGCTGCTAAATCAGCCAATGGAATGCAACCTTACTAGGCCAGGCCGGTTTTCAATCTTCCAAGACAGAGAAAGATATAATAATATCGAATGCCATTACTTACTCACTTACGGAAAGAGAGAAGACAGTGGGACCATTCGAAGAAAGGGGAGAAGGACCACTTAGCAAGCTATCAGGCTGATTGCATTGTTTAAGTGAACGTGAACTAGACTTCGACGGAGCAGGTAAGCAAGCTACGCACCTTCTTTGACTTAAAGCCAAGTAAAGTAAGGCAAGTTGCTCTTCTTGAATGAAAGAAAGGGTAGGAAGAGAATAGAAGAGAATGAGAGACTGAACACAAAGGCAATCTAGACCAAGAGGCTGGACAGGGCACTCGCAAATGACTCATGGATTAATGCAGTTCCTGATTGCTCTGTTTATGTGCTACCACGAGTCAATTTCTCTGACCATAATCCCCTGGCGGTCAAAATACACAGAGAAGAAGAACATTTTCGCCTCTCAAAACCTTTTAGATATGAAGCCATGTGGCTTGAGCATGAGGAGTATAGGAAATCCACAGAGGAATCATGGAGGAAAGATACTAATCACTTGTAGGCTCTGGCCGCAATGAGAGAGCATCTGGTTGACTGGAATCAGTCTGTTTTTGGGAATGTGCATATGAAGAAGAGGAATATTTTTGCTAGACTCAAAGGTATTCAAAAATCTAAAGCCTACCCCTATTCCAGGTTCCTTAAATACCTGGAAACCCAACTGCAGAAGGAGCTTGATTCAATTCTTCTTGAAGAGGAGATAGACTGCTTTCAAAAGTCTAGAACCAAGTGGATAACCCAAGGGGACCGCAATACAAGATATTATCATACAAAAGTTTCCAAGCATAGGAGAACTAATACAATTCTGAAGTTGAAAGATGAAAATGGGGTTTGGCTGGAAGAACATTCTGTGTTGATTACGCACGTTATGGCTTTCTTCAAGTCCTTATTCACGAATGAGGATTCTGTCCATTCCACTCTATCCACTCAGGCTGGCTTTCCTCCTCTGCCTGACCACGTCCTTGAGCCTCTCTCCAGGACTCCTGATGCACAGGAGGTGAAACAAGCTATTTTCTCCATGGGCAGCCTTAAAGCGCCCGGTGTTGACGGCTTCCCACCGCTTTTCTACCATGAGCATTGGGATACCGTGGGACCTAGTCTTACTAGATTTGTACAAGATGCTTTTACTAGTCAAATTTCTCTGGATGAAGCAAACAAGACCCTGATCGTTTTGATCCCAAAAGAGAGAACCCAGAGAGTCTTACTCAATTTAGGCCAATTTCTTTGTGCAATGTGGCCTATAAATGCCTCACTAAGGTTCTTGCTAACCGGCTAAAGCCCTTGATGGATAATTTGATATCTCCGTTCCAGGCGAGCTTCATCCCTGGACGATGTATTCAAGACAATACTGTGATTGGGAAGGAAATAGTTCACTCTATTAATAAATGCAGAGGAAGGAGAGGCTTTTGCATCATTAAAGTAGACCTTGAAAAGGCGGCTCACAAATGGTCTTTTGTGGAAGATACTTTAAAGGAGGTGGGTCTGAAAGACAGAAAAAAGGACTCTATTATGGATTGCATCACGTCATCTTCCCTTAACGTTTTATGGAATGGGGGTTTGACTGAATTCTTTCAACCATCACGGGGATTACGGCAGGGAGATCCCATATCTCCATATTTATTCGTGTTGGTGCATGGACAAATTATCGCACTTGATTTGTGACGCTGTTAACAGTGGTGGGTCCCCTTCAAGACATCTAGACAGGGCCCTACTATCTCACATCTCCTTTTTTGCGGATGACCTGCTGCTGTTCGGAGAAGCCTCAGAAAAGCAAATTGATTGCATGCTACAATGCCTTGATCTTTTCTGCTCCTCTTCAGGACAAAAAGTTAATAGGGCTAAGTCTTCCATTTTCTTCTCTAGAAATGTAGAAAATGACCGTTGAAGGAACCTGGCAAGCAGAGCAGGCTTAAAAATATCTACGGATCTGGGTTCCTATTTTGGGGTTCCTCTGCATAGAGGGAAGAAGAGATCTCAATCATACAATTATGTGGTTGAGAAGATGCAACAAAAACTATCAGGCTGGAAAGCCAAATGTCTATCTCTGGCGGGGAGAACGACGCTTATTAAGTCAGTACTTAACTCTGTACCCATTTATCCTATGCATGTTGAGAAGCTCCCAAAGTCGGTTTGTGACAAGATTGAAAGAGTACAAAGAGATTTCCTGTGGGGCGAGGGGGAAGGATCGAGGAAAGCCCACCTTCTAAATTGGAATGGTATCTGCAGACCCAAAGACCGTGGGGGTTTGGGGTTCAGACATGTGGAGGAAATGAATAGAGCATGTGGTGCCAAGCGGGAGTGACTCTCTTAGATAATTGCTTTGTTGTACCTGAACAGGCAATCCAGAATTCGAAGGTGAATGAATGGACGGACAGGTATGGTGCTTGGGACTTAGAACGCATGAGGAAGTACCTACCACCTGCAAGCTTGGACAGGTTCATTAATTTACTTCCCCCAAAAGATATCTATGGGTGCGACAAAAGAGTTTGGGGCCTTTCAGCGTCAGGGGATTTTGATTAAGAGAGAGAGGGGCAGGAGTGCCTATAACTTAATCACGGGAACCGAACAGATTCCCACAGATAGAGTGTACTCTCTTATTTGGAAATGGAAAGGGGCGGAAAGGATTCGATCTTTCTTGTGGTTGGCTTTCCTGGATCGTCTTCCTACTAATCTGATGCGACAGAAGTGGGGTGGTAACAACCCCTACTGTGTTTGGTGTGAGGGATGCGTTGAGAGTACATTACACGTTTTAAGAGAATGTTCCTTCGCGAAGCAGATCTGGAGAGCGTTGGTTGATCCTCGCAAATGGACTGAATTCAATCAGTTGGCCCATAAGATAAGGATTGGTTTGAAAAGAACCTGAAGACCAACATGGGTAGAAGAGCGGACGGAAGATGGTCGGGGACCTGGGGTTATACTTGCTGGAAACTATGGCAATGGAGAAAAAAATCTCTGTTTGAAGTTTGCTAGACCGCAGGATATGATCTCCTTTATATTGAGAAGAAGGGACTCGTTCCTGATGGCTCCAAGCAACAGAATAAAAACGAAGAACCTGAAGTATCTTGAGCCGCCAGTTGGTTGGTCTAAACCTCCAATGCAGTGGGTCAAGGTCAACACGGATGGTTCGGTTAATTGCTTGAGAACGAAGGCAGGGTGCGGAGGTTTAATTCGTGATAATTGAGGTATCTGGCATGGTGCTTTCTTTCGTTATCCGGGTCAGTGCAACGTGCATGAAGCTGAGGAATGGGGCATTCTTGAGGGTATGCGGCTCGCATGGAGGCTTGGTTTCCGACAGATCATTGTGGAATCAGATGCCATCAACGTTATCAAACTTCTGGAGAGTCAGGACGGATGTTACGAATGATATTCCAATACGGTCAAGGAAATCCGCCAGATGCAGACTTGGGGTTGGACGGTTCCTTTCTCTTACACGCCTCGTGAAGGAAATCTCATCGCTGACTCGCTAGCCTGAATTGCAATGGAACGTGAAGCTCCGTTGACTTTCTTTCAAGAGATTCCTGAGTTTATCAGGTCGATGTACTTAGATGACTTAGATAGGTCTCCAAGCCCACTTGCTTCTGATGTGTAATTTTTGAGCGTAGGCTCTCGTTCCCATCAAAAAAAGAAGAAAAGACTCCCTTATTAGATAGAGGTCTCATAGCTTGATATTTACTATTTAGCTGTAGCAGCTGAAGGAAGATTGAAGTCAGTTAGCCCGTAAGCGCACAAGCAGTAGGTAGGCCTTTTCTGTAGAGAGTCCAATTGCTCGAGCTAGGCGAGAGGAGGAAGATTGCGGATTGAAGCCGGATCATGGTTGAAGCTTTCCGTCTATGTCTATGGGTTGACTACTTCTTTTCACCGGTTCAGAGCCCTAGCCCTAGTGCTCGTATTAAGGTTAGGGCCTTGTCGGCTAGTTTTCTCTTCCCGGCTGTCTGTCTTTACTTTAACTTTAGTGTTTCAAAACCAACCTTCGTTGCTGTAGCTTGCAACAAGTCTTCTCTCCCTGATCTTAGTCTCGTTCGTGTCTTCAGTCACTCAAGCTATAGGATTGTTTTCTTTACCTACGCGTACCGGACAACTTCAATGCAATCATAGACATTCTGACCCCGCCCCGTTAGAGGCCGGAAATTCAACATTAGCAGCTACCATATAGCGTATTATCATTTAGATTCTTACTGAACAGTCCTTTTACGTTCCTCTCGCTATCGAAACCATTTCGGTCTAGAAAAGGCGTTATAAGCCCCGTTAGAAGCCTTAGAATGAAGAAAGAATTCATTCCCCCGTAAGTCACATCCCCTATCTCTATAAGGCCGTAGGGTTGAATTAAGAATTGATATTGCTTCTGTTTGTGACCCCAGCAATCAAACTCAATAGCTAATGCGCAGGTATGAAATCGGTCGAGTTTACAGTCGTATAACTAACTAAATCCTATAGCTTGAGTGAAGTGAGCCCCATATAGTAGGGAAAGAAGACTGAGCGCGTTCTGTGTAAAGTTCGAAATTGAGCGCCTTAGCTCGGCTATGACTTAAGGCCTTTAAGAAGATAAAACATTCCCTCAGTTCGGAGTCAGAAGGATCAGAGTAAGCTTTTGAATAGATATTCCAACCGTGAAAAAACTAAAGCTACTAACAAGCTTCATTCCATTTGCCGGTGAATCAACATCTTTTGAGCTTACAGAATGACTTTCAACTCTATTGTATGTTATACAATTTGTATTCTTCTTCTCCTTAGCTATAGGCTTGAGCACTTTCAGACCTCTCCTTACCCTATTAGTCTAGGCGAGAGCTTCACGCCACTGTACACTGTACCTACCGGGAATATGTATCTTTCTTTCCATCTCCTGGGCGTAAATAGAGAATGGAATGATTTATCTTAGTATCGCAACTTCACTTCAGTAATTCTTTAGTTACAGTCCGTTCAATGAACTGAACTTCATGTCTTCTGATTCCCTGATCTTAGTACCGTAGCCGTAGGGGGAATGGAAGGCTAGTTAATCTTTCTTCCCCTATCTCTATAAGGCCGTAGGTTAGGTTAAATAAGATTGATTTCTAGTCTAGTTTCAATCTTTTAATATATAATAAGTCTCGGGGACTCATCCCCGAACCCCTCCCGTTACAGTCTCTCCATGATCTGATCTTAGTATCGTAAATAGATTCACTTCTTAGTAGCCTTTGTTTGTGCCCCGGGGCCCTAGGGATTAATTAAGAAAGAATATGAAATCAAATCCTAACTGCTAAAGTAGAACTGATAGTAGTAGCGCATCAACAAGTGCCTTAGAGTTACATTGAACCTGAGCAGGAATTCAATTGCCATTGATTCTTTCAACCTAGAACCTGTACTAGATTGTAAGCTATCAGGGCTCTTTGTCAGAGCTAAAACCAGCTCAGGGGTCAGGGGAAGGGGTCGTGCTTCATCAGAATTATTAGTTTTAGAGAACATGTTCTTTGAGACTGTCTTCCAATCCTATGCCTCACTTCATTTCATTCACTTCGGCGGAAAAGATTGTTTCAGAGTCCCAATCCTGTTGTTCTGACTTTAAGTTTTTTTCTTCTGACTGAGTCTTGATCCCATTCTATCTCTCCTTTTTGAGGGAAAGAGAGGGGTGGAATGAAACATTCTATAATGGATTCTTTCTCCACTTCTTCCACTGAAACCTACCTCTCTTCATGAAGTTCAGTAGCTGAAAGAGAATCAATAGAAACCAGGGACAGAGCTTAGTTTAAAAAGACTATGGTCAGACTGTCGAATCCAATAGGGAAGAGTCCAGCAGTCAGCCATTCCGCCCTTTCTAAGCCCGCTTCTGCAGAACTCTTGGGATGGGACTAAGATTCCGTACCTAGTACAGTCAATCAGAGGATTAGACTATGTATGGATGTAGCTTACCCGAGATAGGTAGAGGAAGAGGAGGCAATAACTTGCTCGGCATGTGACTTCTACGGCAATCCCATGTCTTCAGGCAAGGTAGCGTTAGCTATCCTAGGTTGTGAATTGAAGCTTTTTCTTCGCATTGCAAATCAAGATCAAGGTTTTTTATTCCTGTGAGCGAAGGAAAGCTTTGGAATTGCAAGCTCCAGCTTTGGAAGAGAATTGCTAGTTGCAGAATAAGATCAGTTCCTGCTCAAGAAGTTGGACTAGCTGCTCCTCCGACCCGGAGTAGATTCTAGGGGAAGGGCTGAGCCTCACCTTTCAGTAGGAAGGTCTTCGTTGCTGGAACGGGTTCAAACTGGTGAAGGGAGGAGGAATTCAATACTCCGATCTTACTGGGGATTCATCACAGGCTAGGGCTTTCGAATTAAAGCATGCAACTAAGAGGGAGCAGTTGATCGTCGATTGACGAGCCGGGTCAGTAAACTTATATTCTATTGGGACTTCTATTGATTATTGATTCGACTATAGGGGCAATGAGAATTGTTTTAGGACCACATACCATACTTGATTGAGACCCCAAGGGAGAAGCAAAAGCTGGATCGACTCTAAAGTCGAGTAGCTGTACTTGCCTTTTTCTTAGAGTGGATTTAGGAAGAAGTGGAACTCCGATGATAACGTAGTCTTGCTGCATCCCCTGAAGGATAGGTTAGCCCTTTTTCCATCTCTATCAGTTCACTCCTATTCTTCCAGAGAGGCCCCATAGAGGAATTTGTTCACATAAGGAAGCTTAAACAAGACGAATTCTTCAAATGCGGTCCGAAGAAGGGAAGGAAGTGATTTGATTTCAGGAAGGCGCCCTTAACGTCATTCGATGGTGGGGCTTGGTCTCGCTTCAGAAGGAATTGGGTTCGGGTGGGTCTCATTCATTCATCGAAGTACTTACATAATGAATAAAGATGAATGGTACAATTTATTATCTGAAATAGAGAACCTACAGATCTTTTCTCTATGTAAGTACTTCGATGAGCTATCTTTGGAGGACAATAAAGGTACATCTGAATCTTAGAATGCTACTTTAATTACCACCCCGGAAAGTAAGTGATCAGACAAGTGAGAAAATCACTCAATCCAGTCTCTGTCTCCTACAAGCTAATAAGATCAGACATATCTAAATAGATACTCCTATTCCGGACATTGAATAAAATCAGTCCGGCAAGCTATTGATAAGGTAAACAGTACAGGCTAATCTTGAATGGATACAGTCGATCTGCCTACCATCCTTGATAAAACACTGGAAAGCCGGAGTCCTCACCTGCTGACCAAATGCAGTGAGTTCACTCACGTAGCCCGTATGGATTTCGTCTCTCTCCTATCTCAACCTGCAGGCAGGGACTGGAGACTAGAGGAACCCCTGCCAACGGGGTAAGAGGCAATACCGACGACCACCCTGCCCCTACCCTGACAGACCCGAAGCGGAGCATGGGATCTGGATCTTGAAGAGCGGATTGGATCCTTTTTCGATAAAATCCCAAAAGGGGCGACTCTTGATGGAGTTGAAGCGTCTAATGCAGCTAAGTCCGCTACCCGAATTGCTCCTTTCAAAAAGGTAACTAACTATAAGGCATTGATGTTCCTGAACCTTATTTAGGCAGGTACCCAATAATAAGTAATAAGGATGAATTGCGCCTGAAAAAACATGAGTGAATTGAGTTCGTGAGCGACTGAGTTGTGGCAGCTAACCCGCATGCAGTTTAGTCTTTAAATTGAAATATAATCAGGAAGGCCAAGAAGTACGAAACCCTAATGGGGTCGCCCAGCATGACCCAGAAAACGAGGATTGAACCTAGCATTTAGAGGAAAGACAACTGGCCATTCTTAAACAAGTTACGTGAAGAACAGGCCTTGTCACTCTTCAGCTCCTCCCATGAGTTGGAGAGTCTCTTTCGCTCATTCGCTTCTACAACTATGCCTTCCTCACTCCTAAATTCATTTCACCAGTGAAAAAAAAAATAACGTAATCTAACGGTTGTGTTCCTGACGCTAACCTGGCCAAAAGACCCACCATTATGGTAACTCCGCCGTGTGTTTTTTGGATCAAATCCGGTGACAATTCTCCACTCATGTCCTTCCAGAACTGGGTAAGTGATCTTCAAGGGCATCCCCCCGATCAATTCCTCCCAGCGCTCCTCAATCAGATCCATAATTGCTGTTGCTTGTGCAGGAGTAACTAGAGAAGAACACTTTAAATTAAAATGCAGTTTACAACTAAGAACCGCATGAAGTCCATGCAAGCCGGGCTGATCATCCCGTGATTACTAACTTCTTCCTTCGTCGAGGTAAGGCGGCTGATTGTTTGACCTTGGTTGGTCTCCTCTACGGCACGTTCTTTTTTCTATGTAGGGCAAGTTGATCCCGAGGTCTAAAATAAAACCACTAACTTCCGGCCGGATTCAAAGCCACAGCGTACCGATACGACGCGGATCGGGAACTTTTTCTTTATAATAAAAATATCAAAATGGGCCTTTCGAATGTTGGTCTTATGATCGTTCTTTGGTTTGAAGCAGCCTATTTGCTTTTCCACCGACCTCAGTGTTGGGCACGAAGACTTCTATGTGGGCTATCTTTCTTCCGGGAGGTGCTCGACCACATAAAGGTCATTCTATATTCTGCTACGCTTTATAGGGTTTTTAAAAAGGTTTGTGTGCTTTCTCATTGCCTCTTTGTTTACGGGGTAGAGCTATTACTGGGGTAAACTCTCACTATGTACCTTCCTTTGGTTTGGGTACATAGGTCGAGCTGATCACCTCTGTTCTTTAGCAGATAGGCACTCCATGATTTGGACTTCTTTTTTACTCAATGAGGCAAGCAAAAATTTGATCATGGACCATTATGTTAGATATCAAGGAAAATCCATTCTGGCTTCAAGGAATACGCCCTTTTTGATGAAAAAATGGAAGTACTATCTTATCCATTTATGGCAATGTCATTTTTATGTTTGGTCTCAACCAGGAAAGATCCATATAAACCAATTATCCGAGCATTCATTTTACTTTTTGGGTTATTTTTCAAATGTTCGGCTAAATCCTTCAGTGGTACGGAGTCAAATGTTGGAAAAGTCATTTCTAATGGAAAATCTTATGAAAAAGTTTGATACAAGAATTCCAATTATTCCTCTAATTAGATCATTGGCTAAAGCAAAATTTTGTAATGTATTAGGACATCCCATTAGTAAGCCGGTCTGGGCCGATTCATCCGATTTTGATATTATTGACCGA